>NW_027008891.1:0-37151 GCF_036934945.1 Oncorhynchus masou masou
TATGAAACGTTATAGTATAGCAGGAAGGTAGATAGAGACACGGGGACATGAAAGCGTTATAGTATAGCAGGAAGGTAGATAGAGACACGGGGACATTATGAAACGTTATAGTATAGCAGGAAGTATAGCACGGGGACATTATGAAAGCGGTATAGCAGGAAGGTAGATAGAGACACGGGGGACATTATGACATTAAACGTTATAGTATAGCAGGAAGGTAGATAGAGACAAGGACATTATGAAACGTTATAGTATAGCAGGAAGGTAGATAGAGACACGGGGACATTATGAAACGTTATAGTATAGCAGGAAGGTAGATAGAGACACGGGGACATTAAATGTTTGGAGGCTGCAACCAGGCTGTGAAGCAGGAAGGTAGATAGAGACATCTTGGCAAATCCAGTCCCACTACTCTGTTTCCATTTCAATCAGGGACCGATTTAGACCTGTCACAACAAAGTGGGTTAATTATCAGGTTGAACAGATCTCATCTGTATTTATCTTTATTTAACCTTTATTTAACCGGGGTTAGAGTTGAATACTACAGCAGTAGTCTATATATATATAACGTGTCAGTGATTGGACACCAAGTTGATTGACAAACTGATTAGTTAAGACTCTGGAATCTGTTTTCAGTACAGTAACGTACAATGTCTAGTTTGTCAGACTGTTTACATCATGTGGATGTTGTCTAGTTTGTCAGACTGTTTACATCATGTGGATGTTGTTTAGTTTGTCAGACTGTTTACATCATGTGGATGTTGTCTAGTTTGTAAATGAATACACTTGAATAAAAATGCTGTACATATTTCAGGCTAAAAAATGATTACTGTGTTGCAAAGGGACAATATCACCACTAAATTACTGTGTTGTAAAGGGACAATATCACCACTAAATTACTGTGTTGTAAAGGGACAATATCACCACTAAATGACTGTGTTGTAAAGGGACAATATCACCACTAAATTACTGTGTTGTAAAGGGACAATATCACCACTAAATTACTGTGTTGTAAAGGGACAATATCACCACTAAATTACTGTGTTGTAAAGGGACAATATCACCACTAAATTACTGTATTGTAAAGGGACAATATCACCACTAAATTACTGTATTGTAAAGGGACAATATCACCACTAAATTACTGTATTGTAAAGGGACAATATCACCACTAAATCCCTACAGAAGACAGTAGTCAAGTCAAGGGTGAAATATAGGAATCATGTCAACTGTATTGTATGAAGGGATGAATAGAGAAACCTTGATATGAGTGGTGGCCACAATACTGTAATCCTCATGAGGGTCAGAGCATGTTCTGATGCGATGGAGACTGCAGATCAGATAGAGCAACGTCAGGGCATGTTCTGGGTACGTAAGACTGCAGATCAGATAGAGCATGGTAAATCACCATGAGGGATGATTGTTTGATTCACCATGTTTGTTATTTGGTGAATGGATGAGTTTACCTGTCAGAGAGAGTCAACTTGTTTTTATTTTTATTTCACCTTTATTTAACCAGGTAGGCTAGTTGAGAACAAGTTCTCATTTGCAACTGCGACCTGGCCAAGATAAAGCTTAGCAGTGTGAACAGACAACACAGAGTTACACATGGAGTAAACAATTAACAAGTCAATAACACAGTACAAAAGGCGAGTCTATATACATTGTGTGCAAAAGGCATGAGGAGGTAGGCGAATAATTACAATTTTGCAGATTAGCACTGGAGTAATAAATGATCAGATGGTCATGTACAGGTAGAGATACTGGTGTGCAAAAGAGCAGAAAAGTAAATAAATAAAAACAGTGTGGGGGTGAGGTAGGTAAAATTGGGTGGGTTATTTACCAATAGACTATGTACAGCTGCAGCGATCGGTTAGCTGCTCAGATAGCACATGTTTGAAGTTGGTGAGGGAGATAAAAGTCTCCAACTTCAGGGATTTTTTGCAATTCGTTCAGTCACAGGCAGCAGAGTACTGGAACGAAAGGCGGCCAAATGAGGTGTTGGCTTTAGGGATGATCAGTGAGATACACCTGCTGGAGCGCGTGAAAACGGTTGGGTGATGCCATCGTGACCAGTGAACTGAGATAAGGCGGAGCTTTACCTAGCATGGACTTGTAGATGACCTGGAGCCAGTGGGTCTGCGACGAATATGTAGCGGGGCCAGCCGACTAGAGCATACAAGTCGCAGTGGTGGGTGGTATAAGGTGCTTTAGTGACAAAACGGATGGCACTGTTGTTAATAGGTGAATGGATGAGTTTACCTGTCGGAGAGAGTCAACTTGTTAATAGGTGAATGGATGAGTTTACCTGTTAGAGAGATTCAACTTGTTAATAGGTGAATGGATGAGTTTACCTGTTAGAGAGTCAACTTGTTAATAGGTGAATGGATGAGGTTACCTGTCGGAGAGAGTCAACTTGTTAATAGGTGAATGGATGAGTTTACCTTTACCTGTTAGAGAGAGTCAACTTGTTAATAGGTGAATGGATGAGTTTACCTGTCAGAGAGAGTCAACTTGTTAATAGGTGAATGGATGAGTTTACCTGTCAGAGAGAGTCAACTTGTTAATAGGTGAATGGATGAGTTTACCTGTTAAACAGAGTCAACTTGTTAATAGGTGAATGGATGAGTTTACCTGTCAGAGAGATTCAACTTGTTAATAGGTGAATGGATGAGTTTACCTGTTAGAGAGAGTCAACTTGTTAATAGGTGAATGGATGAGTTTACCTGTCCAGAGAGAGTCAACTTGTTAATAGGTGAATGGATGAGTTTACCTGTTAGAGAGAGTCAACTTGTTAATAGGTGAATGGATGAGTTTACCTGTCAGAGAGAGTCAACTTGTTAATAGGTGAATGGATGAGTTTACCTGTCAGAGAGAGTCAACTTGTTAATAGGTGAATGGATGAGTTTACCTGTCAGAGAGATTCAACTTGTTAATAGGTGAATGGATGAGTTTACTTGTTAGAGAGAGTCAACTTGTTAATAGGTGAATGGATGAGTTTACTTGTTAGAGAGAGTCAACTTGTTAATAGGTGAATGGATGAGTTTACCTGTCAGAGAGAGTCAACTTGTTAATAGGTGAATGGATGAGTTTACCTGTTAGAGAGAGTCAACTTGTTAATAGGTGAATGGATGAGTTTACCTGTCAGAGAGAGTCAACTTGTTAATAGGTGAATGGATGAGTTTACCTGTCAGAGAGTCAACTTGTTAATAGGTGAATGGATGAGTTTACCTGTTAGAGAGATTCAACTTGTTAATAGGTGAATGGATAGAGTTTACCTGTCAGGAGAGAGTCAACTTGTTAATAGGTGAATGGATGAGTTTACCTGTCAGAGAGAGTCAACTTGTTAATAGGTGAATGGATGAGTTTACCTGTCAGAGAGATTCAACTTGTTAATAGGTGAATGGATGAGTTTACCTGTTAGAGAGAGTCAACTTGTTAATAGGTGAATGGATGAGTTTACCTGTCAGAGAGAGTCAACTTGTTAATAGGTGAATGGATGAGTTTACCTGTCAGAGAGAGTCAACTTGTTAATAGGTGAATGGATGAGTTTACCTGTCAGAGAGAGTCAACTTGTTAATAGGTGAATGGATGAGTTTACCTGTCTTGTTAATAGGTGAATGGATGAGAGTCGTCTTGTTAATAGGTGAATGGATGAGTTTACCTGTTAAACAGAGTCAACTTGTTAATAGGTGAATGGATGAGTTTACCTGTCAGAGAGATTCAACTTGTTAATAGGTGAATGGATGAGTTTACCTGTCAGAGAGAGTCAACTTGTTAATAGGTGAATGGATGAGTTTACCTCTCAGAGAGAGTCAACTTGTTAATAGGTGAATGGATGAGTTTACTTGTTAGAGAGAGTCAACTTGTTAATAGGTGAATGGATGAGTTTACCTGTCAGAGAGAGTCAACTTGTTAATAGGTGAATGGATGAGTTTACCTGTTAGAAAGTCAACTTGTTAATTGAATGGATGAGTTTAGAGAGAGTCAACTTGTTAATAGGTGAATGGATGAGTTTACCTGTCAGAGAGAGTCAACTTGTTAATAGGTGAATGGATGAGTTTACCTGTTAGAGAGAGTCAACTTGTTAATAGGTGAATGGATGAGTTTACCTGTTAGAGAGAGTCAACTTGTTAATAGGTGAATGGATGAGTTTACCTGTCAGAGAGAGTCAACTTGTTAATAGGTGAATGGATGAGTTTTTATTCAACTTGTTAATGTGAATGGATGAGTTTATTCAACTTGTTAATAGGTGAATGGATGAGTTTACCTGTTAGAGAGAGTCAACTTGTTAATAGGTGAATGGATGAGTTTACTTGTTAGAGAGAGTCAACTTGTTAATAGGTGAATGGATGAGTTTACCTGTCAGAGAGAGTCAACTTGTTAATAGGTGAATGGATGAGTTTACCTGTCAGAGAGAGTCGTCTTGTTAATAGGTGAATGGATGAGTTTACCTGTTAAACAGAGTCAACTTGTTAATAGGTGAATGGATGAGTTTACCTGTCAGAGAGATTCAACTTGTTAATAGGTGAATGGATGAGTTTACCTGTTAGAGAGATTCAACTTGTTAATAGGTGAATGGATGAGTTTACCTCTCAGAGAGAGTCAACTTGTTAATAGGTGAATGGATGAGTTTACCTGTCAGAGAGAGTCAACTTGTTAATAGGTGAATGGATGAGTTTACCTGTCAGAGATTCAACTTGTTAATAGGTGAATGGATGAGTTTACCTGTTAGAGAGAGTCAACTTGTTAATAGGTGAATGGATGAGTTTACCTGTCAGAGAGAGTCAACTTGTTAATAGGTGAATGGATGAGTTTACCTGTTAGAGAGAGTCAACTTGTTAATAGGTGAATGGATGAGTTTACCTGTCAGAGAGAGTCAACTTGTTAATAGGTGAATGGATGAGTTTACCTGTCAGAGAGAGTCAACTTGTTAATAGGTGAATGGATGAGTTTACCTGTTAAAGAGAGTCAACTTGTTAATAGGTGAATGGAAACCTGTCAGAGTCAACTTGTTAATAGGTGAATGGATGAGTTTACCTGTCACTTGATAGGTGAATGGATGAGTTTACCTGTTAGAGAGTGTTAATAGGTGAATGGATGAGTTTACCTGTCAGAGAGAGTCAACTTGTTAATAGGTGAATGGATGAGTTTACCTGTTAGAGAGAGTCAACTTGTTAATAGGTGAATGGATGAGTTTACCTGTCAGAGAGAGTCAACTTGTTAATAGGTGAATGGATGAGTTTACCTGTTAGAGAGAGTCAACTTGTTAATAGGTGAATGGATGAGTTTACCTGTCAGAGAGAGTCAACTTGTTAATAGGTGAATGGATGTTTACCTGTTCAACCTGTGAATGGATGAGTTTAGATGAGTTTACCTGTTAGAGAGAGTCAACTTGTTAATAGGTGAATGGATGAGTTTACCTGTCAGAGAGAGTCAACTTGTTAATAGGTGAATGGATGAGTTTACCTGTCAGAGAGAGTCAACTTGTTAATAGGTGAATGGATGAGTTTACCTGTCAGAGAGATTCAACTTGTTAATAGGTGAATGGATGAGTTTACTTGTTAGAGAGAGTCAACTTGTTAATAGGTGAATGGATGAGTTTACCTGTCAGAGAGAGTCAACTTGTTAATAGGTGAATGGATGAGTTTACCTGTCAGAGTCAACTTGTTAATAGGTGAATGGATGAGTTTACCTGTCAGAGAGAGTCAACTTGTTAATAGGTGAATGGATGAGTTTACCTGTCAGAGAGTCAACTTGTTAATAGGTGAATGGATGAGTTTACCTGTAAAGAGACTCAACTTGTTAATAGGTGAATGGATGAGTTTACCTGTTAAACAGAGTCAACTTGTTAATAGGTGAATGGATGAGTTTACCTGTCGGAGAAGAGTCAACTTTGTAAATGGATGAATGGATGAGTTTACCTGTCAGATGGATGAGTCAACTTGTTAATAGGTGAATGGATGAGTTTACCTGTCAGAGATTCAACTTGTTAATAGGTGAATGGAGAGTTTACCTGTCAACTTGTTAATAGGTGAATGGATGAGTTTACCTGTTCAGAGAGAGTCAACTTGTTAATAGGTGAATGGATGAGTTTACCTGTCAGAGAGAGTCAACTTGTTAATAGGTGAATGGATGAGTTTACCTTGTTAATAGGTGAATGGATGAGTTTACCTGTCAGAGAGAGTCAACTTGTTAATAGGTGAATGGATGAGTTTACCTGTCAGAGAGAGTCAACTTGTTAATAGGTAATGAGTTTACCTGTCAGAGATTCAACTTGGATGAATGGATTTACCTGTTAGAGAGAGTCAACTTGTTAATAGGTGAATGGATGAGTTTACCTGTCAGAGAGAGTCAACTTGTTAATAGGTGAATGGATGAGTTTACCTGTCAGAGAGAGTCAACTTGTTAATAGGTGAATGGATGAGTTTACCTGTCAGAGAGAGTCAACTTGTTAATAGGTGAATGGATGAGTTTACCTGTCAGAGAGAGTCAACTTGTTAATAGGTGAATGGATGAGTTTACCTGTCAGAGAGAGTCAACTTGTTAATAGGTGAATGGATGAGTTTACTTGTTAGAGAGAGTCAACTTGTTAATAGGTGAATGGATGAGTTTACTTGTTAGAGAGAGTCAACTTGTTAATAGGTGAATGGATGAGTTTACCTGTCAGAGAGAGTCAACTTGTTAATAGGTGAATGGATGAGTTTACCTTTACCTTGTTAATAGGTGAATGGATGTTTAGAGAGAGTCAACTTGTTAATAGGTGAATGGATGAGTTTACCTGTCAGAGAGAGTCAACTTGTTAATAGGTGAATGGATGAGTTTACCTGTTAGAGAGAGTCAACTTGTTAATAGGTGAATGGATGAGTTTACCTGTCAGAGAGACCTGAATGGATGAGTTTACCTGAGAGAGTCAACTTGTTAATAGGTGAATGGATGAGTTTACCTGTCAGAGAGAGTCAACTTGTTAATAGGTGAATGGATGAGTTTACCTGTCAGAGAGAGTCAACTTGTTAATAGGTGAATGGATGAGTTTACCTGTCAGAGAGATTCAACTTGTTAATAGGTGAATGGATGAGTTTACCTGTTAGAGAGAGTCAACTTGTTAATAGGTGAATGGATGAGTTTACCTGTCAGAGAGAGTCAACTTGTTAATAGGTGAATGGATGAGTTTACCTGTTAGAGAGAGTCAACTTGTTAATAGGTGAATGGATGAGTTTACCTGTCAGAGAGAGTCAACTTGTTAATAGGTGAATGGATGAGTTTACCTGTGTCAGAGAGAGTCAACTTGTTAATAGGTGAATGGATGAGTTTTTACCTGTTAAACAGAGTCAACTTGTTAATAGGTGAATGGATGAGTTTACCTGTCAGAGAGAGTCAACTTGTTAATAGGTGAATGGATGAGTTTACCTGTTAGAGAGAGTCAACTTGTTAATAGGTGAATGGATGAGTTTACCTGTCAGAGAAGAGTCAACTTGTTAATAGGTGAATGGATGAGTTTACCTGTCTTGTTAATAGGTGAATGGATGAGTTTACCTGTCAGAGAGTCAACTTGTTAATAGGTGAATGGATGAGTTTACCTGTTAGAGAGTCAACTTGTTAATAGGTGAATGGATGAGAGATTCAACTTGTTAATAGGTGAATGGATGAGTTTACTTGTTAAAGAGAGTCAACTTGTTAATAGGTGAATGGATGAGTTTACCTGTCAGAGAGAGTCAACTTGTTAATAGGTGAATGGATGAGTTTACCTGTTAGAGAGAGTCAACTTGTTAATAGGTGAATGGATGAGTTTACCTGTCAGACAAGTCAACTTGTTAATAGGTGAATGGATGAGTTTACTTGTTAATAGGTGAATGGATGAGTTTACCTGTCAGAGAGAGTCAACTTGTTAATAGGTGAATGGATGAGTTTACCTGTTAAACAGAGTCAACTTGTTAATAGGTGAATGGATGAGTTTACCTGTCAGAGAGAGTCAACTTGTTAATAGGTGAATGGATGAGTTTACCTGTCGGAGAGAGTCAACTTGTTAATAGGTGAATGGATGAGTTTACCTGTTAGAGAGAGTCAACTTGTTAATAGGTGAATGGATGAGTTTACCTGTCAGAGAGAGTCAACTTGTTAATAGGTGAATGGATGAGTTTACCTGTTAGACAGAGTCAACTTGTTAATAGGTGAAGACAGAGTCAACTTGTTAATAGGTGAATGGATGATTTACCTTACCTTGTCAGAAGAGAGTCAGATTCAACTTGTTAATAGGTGAATGGATGAGTTTACCTGTGTCAACTTGTTAATAGGTGAATGGATGAGTTTACCTGAGAGAGTCAACTTGTTAATAGGTGAATGGATGAGTTTACCTGTCAGAGAGAGTCAACTTGTTAATAGGTGAATGGATGAGTTTACCTGTCAACTTGTTAATAGGTGAATGGATGAGTTTACCTGAGAGAGTCAACTTGTTAATAGGTGAATGGATGAGTTTAGTCCTTGTTAATAGGTGAATGGATAGACAGAGTCAACTTGTTAATAGGTGAATGGATGAGTTTACCTGTCAGAATGGATGAGTTTACCTGAGTCAACTTGTTAATAGGTGAATGGATGAATGGATGAGTTTACCTGTCAGAAGATGAGTCAACTTGTTAATAGGTGAATGGATGAGTTTACCTGTCAGAGAGAGTCAACTTGTTAATAGGTGAATGGATGAGTTTACCTGTTAGACAGAGTCAACTTGTTAATAGGTGAATGGATGAGTTTACCTGTCAGAGAGAGAGTCAACTTGTTAATAGGTGAATGGATGAGTTTACCTGTCAGACAGAGTCAACTTGTTAATAGGTGAATGGATGAGTTTACCTGTTAAAGAGACTCAACTTGTTAATAGGTGAATGGATGAGTTTACCTGTGTCAGACCTGTTAAGAGTCAACTTGTTAATAGGTGAATGGATGAGTTTACCTGTTAGACAGAGTCAACTTGTTAATAGGTGAATGGATGAGTTTACCTGTCAGAGAGAGTCACCTGTTAGAGAGTCAACTTGTTAATAGGTGAATGGATGAGTTTACCTGTCAGAGAGAGTCAACTTGTTAATAGGTGAATGGATGAGTTTACCTGTTAGACAGAGTCAACTTGTTAATAGGTGAATGGATGAGTTTACCTGAGAGTCAACTTGTTAATAGGTGAATGGATGAGTTTACCTGTTAGACAGAGTCAACTTGTTAATAGGTGAATGGATGAGTTTACCTGTGTCAGAGAGAGTCAACTTGTTAATAGGTGAATGGATGAGTTTACCTTAAACAGAGTCAACTTGTTAATAGGTGAATGGATGAGTTTACCTGTCAGAGAGTCAACTTGTTAATAGGTGAATGGATGAGTTTACCTGTTAGACAGAGTCAACTTGTTAATAGGTGAATGGATGAGTTTACCTGTCAGAGAGAGAGTCAACTTGTTAATAGGTGAATGGATGAGTTTACCTGTTAGACAGAGTCAACTTGTTAATAGGTGAATGGATGAGTTTACCTGTCAAACAGAGTCAACTTGTTAATAGGTGAATGGATGAGTTTACCTGTCAGACAGAGTCAACTTGTTAATAGGTGAATGGATGAGTTTACCTGTTAAACAGACTCAACTTGTTAATAGGTGAATGGATGAGTTTACCTGTCAGACAGAGTCAACTAGTGAATGGATGAGTTTACCTGTCGGACAGAGTCAACTTGTTAAAGGTGAATGGATGAGTTTACCTGTTAGACAGAGTCAACTTGTTAATAGGTGAATGGATGAGTTTACCTGTTAGACAGAGTCAACTTGTTAATAGGTGAATGGATGAGTTTACCTGTTAGACAGAGTCAACTTGTTAATAGGTGAATGGATGAGTTTACCTGTCAGAGAGAGTCAACTTGTTAATAGGTGAATGGATGAGTTTACCTGTCAGAGAGAGTCAACTTGTTAATAGGTGAATGGATGAGTTTACAGAGTCAACTTGTTAATAGGTGAATGGATGAGTTTACCTGTCAGAGAGAGTCAACTTGTTAATAGGTGAATGGATGAGTTTACCTGTCAGACAGAGTCAACTTGTTAATAGGTGAATGGATGAGTTTACCTGTCAGAGAGTCAAACAGACTCAACTTGTTAATAGGTGAATGGATGAGTTTACCTGTCAGACAGAGTCAACTTGTTAATAGGTGAATGGATGAGTTTACCTGTTAGACAGACTCAACTTGTTAATAGGTGAATGGATGAGTTTACCTGTTAGACAGAGTCAACTTGTTAATAGGTGAATGGATGAGTTTACCTGTTAGACAGAGTCAACTTGTTAATAGGTGAATGGATGAGTTTACCTGTTAAACAGACTCAACTTGTTAATAGGTGAATGGATGAGTTTACCTGTTAGACAGAGTCAACTTGTTAATAGGTGAATGGATGAGTTTACCTGTTAAACAGACTCAACTTGTTAATAGGTGAATGGATGAGTTTACCTGTTAGACAGAGTCAACTTGTTAATAGGTGAATGGATGAGTTAATAGGTGAATGGATGAGTTTACCTGTCAGACAGAGTCAACTTGTTAATAGGTGAATGGATGAGTTTACCTGTTAGACAGAGTCAACTTGTTAATAGGTGAATGGATGAGTTTACCTGTTAGACAGAGTCAACTTGTTAATAGGTGAATGGATGAGTTTACCTGTCAGACAGAGTCAACTTGTTAATAGGTGAATGGATGAGTTTACCTGTTAGACAGAGTCAACTTGTTAATAGGTGAATGGATGAGTTTACCTGTTAGACAGAGTCAACTTGTTAATAGGTGAATGGATGAGTTTACCTGACAGACTTGTTAATAGAATGGAGAGTCAACTTGTTAATAGGTGAATGGATGAGTTTACCTGTCAGACAGAGTCAACTTGTTAATAGGTGAATGGATGAGTTTACCTGTTAAACAGACTCAACTTGTTAATAGGTGAATGGATGAGTTTACCTGTCAGACAGAGTCAACTTGTTAATAGGTGAATGGATGAGTTTACCTGTTAAACAGACTCAACTTGTTAATAGGTGAATGGATGAGTTTACCTGTCAGACAGAGTCAACTTGTTAATAGCTGAATGGATGAGTTTACCTGTTAGACAGAGTCAACTTGTTAATAGGTGAATGGATGAGTTTACCTGTTAGACAGAGTCAACTTGTTAATAGGTGAATGGATGAGTTTCAGACAGAGTCAACTAGGTGAATTAAACAGAGTCAACTTGTTAATAGGTGAATGGATGAGTTTACCTGTTAGACAGAGTCAACTTGTTAATAGGTGAATGGATGAGTTTACCTGTCAGAGAGAGAGTCAACTTGTTAATAGGTGAATGGATGAGTTTACCTGTCAGACAGAGTCAACTTGTTAATAGGTGAATGGATGAGTTTACCTGTTAAACAGACTCAACTTGTTAATAGGTGAATGGATGAGTTTACCTGTCAGACAGAGTCAACTTGTTAATAGGTGAATGGATGAGTTTACCTGTTAGACAGAGTCAACTTGTTAATAGGTGAATGGATGAGTTTACCTGTTAGACAGAGTCAACTTGTTAATAGGTGAATGGATGAGTTTACCTGTCAGACAGAGTCAACTTGTTAATAGGTGAATGGATGAGTTTACCTGTTAGACAGAGTCAACTTGTTAATAGGTGAATGGATGAGTTTACCTGTTAGACAGAGTCAACTTGTTAATAGGTGAATGGATGAGTTTACCTGTTAGACAGAGTCAACTTGTTAATAGGTGAATGGATGAGTTTACCTGTCAGACAGAGTCAACTTGTTAATAGGTGAATGGATGAGTTTACCTGTTAAACAGACTCAACTTGTTAATAGGTGAATGGATGAGTTTACCTGTCAGACAGAGTCAACTTGTTAATAGGTGAATGGATGAGTTTTGTTAAACAGAGTCAACTTGTTAATAGGTGAATGGATGAGTTTACAGACAGAGTCAACTTGTTAATAGGTGAATGGATGAGTTTACCTGTCAGACAGAGTCAACTTGTTAATAGGTGAATGGATGAGTTTACCTGTAGGTGAATGGATGACAGAGTCAACTTGTTAATAGGTGAATGGATGAGTTTACCTGTTAGACAGAGTCAACTTGTTAATAGGTGAATGGATGAGTTTACCTGTTAGACAGAGTCAACTTGTTAATAGGTGAATGGATGAGTTTACCTGTTAGACAGAGTCAACTTGTTAATAGGTGAATGGATGAGTTTACCTGTCAGACAGAGTCAACTTGTTAATAGGTGAATGGATGAGTTTACCTGTCAAACAGAGTCAACTTGTTAATAGGTGAATGGATGAGTTTACCTGTTAGACAGAGTCAACTTGTTAATAGGTGAATGGATGAGTTTACCTGTCAGAGAGAGAGTCAACTTGTTAATAGGTGAATGGATGAGTTTACCTGTCAGACAGAGTCAACTTGTTAATAGGTGAATGGATGAGTTTACCTGTTAAACAGACTCAACTTGTTAATAGGTGAATGGATGAGTTTACCTGTCAGACAGAGTCAACTTGTTAATAGGTGAATGGATGAGTTTACCTGTTAGACAGAGTCAACTTGTTAATAGGTGAATGGATGAGTTTACCTGTTAAACAGAGTCAACTTGTTAATAGGTGAATGGATGAGTTTACCTGTTAGACAGAGTCAACTTGTTAATAGGTGAATGGATGAGTTTACCTGTCAGAGTTAGACAGAGTCAACTTGTTAATAGGTGAATGGATGAGTTTACCTGTCAGACAGAGTCAACTTGTTAATAGGTGAATGGATGAGTTTACCTGTTAAACAGACTCAACTTGTTAATAGGTGAATGGATGAGTTTACCTGTCAGACAGAGTCAACTTGTTAATAGGTGAATGGATGAGTTTACCTGTTAAACAGACTCAACTTGTTAATAGGTGAATGGATGAGTTTACCTGTCAGACAGAGTCAACTTGTTAATAGCTGAATGGATGAGTTTACCTGTTAGACAGAGTCAACTTGTTAATAGGTGAATGGATGAGTTTACCTGTTAGACAGAGTCAACTTGTTAATAGGTGAATGGATGAGTTTACCTGTTAGACAGAGTCAACTTGTTAATAGGTGAATGGATGAGTTTACCTGTTAGACAGAGTCAACTTGTTAATAGGTGAATGGATGAGTTTACCTGTCAGAGAGAGTCAACTTGTTAATAGGTGAATGGATGAGTTTACCTGTCAGAGAGAGTCAACTTGTTAATAGGTGAATGGATGAGTTTACCTGTTAGACAGAGTCAACTTGTTAATAGGTGAATGGATGAGTTTACCTGTCAGAGAGAGAGTCAACTTGTTAATAGGTGAATGGATGAGTTTACCTGTCAGACAGAGTCAACTTGTTAATAGGTGAATGGATGAGTTTACCTGTTAAACAGACTCAACTTGTTAATAGGTGAATGGATGAGTTTACCTGTCAGACAGAGTCAACTTGTTAATAGGTGAATGGATGAGTTTACCTGTTAAACAGACTCAACTTGTTAATAGGTGAATGGATGAGTTTACCTGTCAGACAGAGTCAACTTGTTAATAGCTGAATGGATGAGTTTACCTGTTAGACAGAGTCAACTTGTTAATAGGTGAATGGATGAGTTTACCTGTTAGACAGAGTCAACTTGTTAATAGGTGAATGGATGAGTTTACCTGTTAGAGAGAGTCAACTTGTTAATAGGTGAATGGATGAGTTTACCTGTTAGACAGAGTCAACTTGTTAATAGGTGAATGGATGAGTTTACCTGTCTTGTTAATAGGTGAATGGATGAGAGTCAACTTGTTAATAGGTGAATGGATGAGTTTACCTGTTAGACAGAGTCAACTTGTTAATAGGTGAATGGATGAGTTTACCTGTCGGAGAGAGTCAACTTGTTAATAGGTGAATGGATGAGTTTACCTGTTAGACAGAGTCAACTTGTTAATAGGTGAATGGATGAGTTTACCTGTCGGAGAGAGTCAACTTGTTAATAGGTGAATGGATGAGTTTACCTGTCAGAGAGATTCAACTTGTTAATAGGTGAATGGATGAGTTTACCTGTCAGAGAGAGTCAACTTGTTAATAGGTGAATGGATGAGTTTACCTTTTAGACAGAGAGTCAACTTGTTAATAGGTGAATGGATGAGTTTACCTGTTAGACAGAGTCAACTTGTTAATAGGTGAATGGATGAGTTTACCTGTTAGACAGAGTCAACTTGTTAATAGGTGAATGGATGAGTTTACCTGTTAGACAGAGTCAACTTGTTAATAGGTGAATGGATGAGTTTACCTGTTAGACAGAGTCAACTTGTTAATAGGTGAATGGATGAGTTTACCTGTTAGACAGAGTCAACTTGTTAATAGGTGAATGGATGAGTTTACCTGTTAGACAGAGTCAACTTGTTAATAGGTGAATGGATGAGTTTACCTGTCGGAGAGAGTCAACTTGTTAATAGGTGAATGGATGAGTTTACCTGTCAGAGAGATTCAACTTGTTAATAGCTGAATGGATGAGTTTACCTGTCAGAGAGAGTCAACTTGTTAATAGGTGAATGTATGAGTGTACCTGTTAGAGAGATTCAACTTGTTAATAGGTGAATGGATGAGTTTACCTGTCAGAGAGAGTCAACTTGTTAATAGGTGAATGGATGAGTGTACCTGTTAGACAGAGTCAACTTGTTAATAGGTGAATGGATGAGTGTACCTGTTAGAGCAAGTCAACTTGTTAATAGGTGAATGGATGAGAATACCTGTCAGAGAGAGAGTCAACTTGTTAATAGGTGAATGGATGAGTTTACCTGTCAGAGAGAGAGTCAACTTGTTAATAGGTAAATGGATGAGTTTACCTGTTAGACAGAGTCAACTTGTTAATAGGTGAATGGATGAGTGTACCTGTTAGAGCGAGTCAACTTGTTAATAGGTGAATGGATGAGTTTTACTCCTCTCCTCGATGGGTATCTGAAGGTGGATAATGGTGTGTGTTAACTGTAGAGGGGTGATGTTGCTGGGTATCTGAAGGTGGATAATGGTGTGTGTGTTAACTGTAGAGGGGGTGATGTTGCTGGGTATCAGAAGGTGGATAATGGTGTGTGTGTTAACTGTAGAGGGGGTGATGTTGCTGGGTATCTGAAGGTGGATAATGGTGTGTGTTAACTGTAGAGGGGTGATGTTGCTGGGTATCTGAAGGTGGATAATGGTGTGTGTGTTAACTGTAGAGGGGGTGATGTTGCTGGGTATCTGAAGGTGGATAATGGTGTGTGTGTTAACTGTAGAGGGGGTGATGTTGCTGGGTATCTGAAGGTGGATAATGGTGTGTGTGTTAACTGTAGAGGGGGTGATGTTGCTGGGTATCTGAAGGTGGATAATGGTGTGTGTGTTAACTGTAGAGGGGGTGATGTTGCTGGGTATCTGAAGGTGGATAATGGTGTGTGTGTTAACTGTAGAGGGGGTGATGTTGCTGGGTATCTGAAGGTGGATAATGGTGTGTGTGTTAACTGTAGAGGGGGTGATGTTGCTGGGTATCTGAAGGTGGATAATGGTGTGTGTGTTAACTGTAGAGGGGTGATGTTGCTGGGTATCTGAAGGTGGATAATGGTGTGTGTGTTAACTGTAGAGGGGGTGATGTTGCTGGGTATCTGAAGGTGGATAATGGTGTGTGTGTTAACTGTAGAGGGGGTGATGTTGCTGGGTATCTGAAGGTGGATAATGGTGTGTGTGTTAACTGTAGAGGGGGTGATGTTAAGGTGTATCTGAAGGTGGATAATGGTGTGTGTGTTAACTGTAGAGGGGTGATGTTGCTGGGTATCTGAAGGTGGATAATGGTGTGTGTGTTAACTGTAGAGGGGGTGATGTTGCTGGGTATCAGAAGGTGGATAATGGTGTGTGTGTTAACTGTAGAGGGGTGATGTTGCTGGGTATCTGAAGGTGGATAATGGTGTGTGTGTTAACTGTAGAGGGGGTGATGTTGCTGGGTATCTGAAGGTGGATAATGGTGTGTGTGTTAACTGTAGAGGGGGTGATGTTGCTGGGTATCTGAAGGTGGATAATGGTGTGTGTGTTAACTGTAGAGGGGTGATGTTGCTGGGTATCTGAAGGTGGATAATGGTGTGTGTGTTAACTGTAGAGGGGGTGATGTTGCTGGGTATCTGAAGGTGGATAATGGTGTGTGTGTTAACTGTAGAGGGGTGATGTTGCTGGGTATCTGAAGGTGGATAATGGTGTGTGTGTTAACTGTAGAGGGGGTGATGTTGCTGGGTATCTGAAGGTGGATAATGGTGTGTGTGTTAACTGTAGAGGGGGTGATGTTGCTGGGTATCTGAAGGTGGATAATGGTGTGTGTGTTAACTGTAGAGGGGGTGATGTTGCTGGGTATCTGAAGGTGGATAATGGTGTGTGTGTTAACTGTAGAGGGGGTGATGTTGCTGGGTATCTGAAGGTGGATAATGGTGTGTGTGTTAACTGTAGAGGGGTGATGTTGCTGGGTATCAGAAGGTGGATAATGGTGTGTGTGTTAACTGTAGAGGGGGTGATGTTGCTGGGTATCTGAAGGTGGATAATGGTGTGTGTGTTAACTGTAGAGGGGGTGATGTTGCTGGGTACCTGAAGGTGGATAATGGTGTGTGTGTTAACTGTAGAGGGGGTGATGTTGCTGGGTATCTGAAGGTGGATAATGGTGTGTGTGTTAACTGTAGAGGGGGTGATCAGAAAGTCTCCGGTGTGAGACAGGCAGGTTGAAAGGGCCAGAGTCAGAGTCGTGCAGAAGGTGTTGTATGCTGAGGCAGTGAAGAAAGTCGAGGAGGATGGGTCACGGGGCGAGGGGGATCCTAAGAGCATCCCTGTGAGTAGTAGAATGTGTTCCAGCGCATTAGGGATCGGCCAACACTTGATTTATACTTCAGTAAAGGTTGGCTTCTTAGCATTCATAACAATCATTATAAAACTGTACCACATAAACTACTGCAGCATAAATACTGGAGGCTGAGACAGATCTCTGCATTCATAACAATGGTAATAAAACTGTACTACATAAACTACTGCAGCATAGATACTGGAGGCTGAGACAGATCTTAGCATTCATAACAACGGTTATAAAACTGTACCACATAAACTACTGCAGCATAAATACTGGAGGCTGAGACAGATCTTAGCATTCATAACAACGGTTATAAAACTGTACCACATAAACTACTGCAGCATAGATACTGGAGGCTGAGACAGATCTTAGCATTCATAACAACGGTTATAAAACTGTACCACATAAACTACTGCAGCATAAATACTGGAGGCTGAGACAGATCTTAGCATTCATAACAATGGTAATAAAACTACCACATAAACTACTGCAGCATAAAACCTGGAGGCTGAGACAGATCTTAGCATTCATAACAATGGTTATAAAACTGTACCACATAAACTACTGCAGCATAGATACTGGAGGCTGAGACAGATCTTAGCATTCATAACAATGGTAATAAAACTACCACATAAACTACTGCAGCATAAATACTGGAGGCTGAGACAGATCTTAGCATTCATAACAACGGTTATAAAACTGTACCACATAAACTACTGCAGCATAAATACTGGAGGCTGAGACAGATCTTAGCATTCATAACAATGGTAATAAAACTACCACATAAACTACTGCAGCATAAATACTGGAGGCTGAGACAGATCTTAGCATTCATAACAATGGTAATAAAACTACCACATAAACTACTGCAGCATAAATACTGGAGGCTGAGACAGATCTTAGCATTCATAACAATGGTTATAAAACTGTACCACATAAACTACTGCAGCATAGATACTGGAGGCTGAGACAGATCTTAGCATTCATAACAACGGTTATAAAACTGTACCACATAAACTACTGCAGCATAAATACTGGAGGCTGAGACAGATCTTAGCATTCATAACAATGGTTATAAAACTGTACCACATAAACGGAATGTAAAAACAACAGGAAAAAATAGATGCTGTGATGGCAGCAGCAGAGATGTGTTTGGGGTATATGAAATGTTGACTTCAGAAGAGTTAGTGTGTTGAGGTGGGGGGTGTCCCGTCCTCTCAGACCGTTGGCATGGTGAAAGGAGCAGATAGGGGTCAAAGTGTGTGGGAATGGGGTAAGTGGCTTTTTAAAAATGAGTGTAGACGGTGATGTCAAGGGGCTCTATTTAATTTATTTCTTAGAGGAACAAGACTAATGAAGAGAATTGAATGTAGACCTTTTTTGCCTTCACCTCCCTTATCTCGCCTCACTTGCTCACATCGTATATAGACTTATTTTTCTACTGTATTATTGACTGTATGTTTTGTTTTACTCCATGTGTAACTGTGTTGTTGTTTTGTGTCGAACTGCTTTGCTTTATCTTGGTCAGGGTCGCAGTTGTAAATGAGAATTTGTTCTGGTTAAATAAAGTGAAATAAAAATAAATAAACTAAAAGACCGACCACGTCGGTGAACTGCCCTCTCACTCCAGTCCAGTAGGTGGCGGTGTATAAAACCACACCGAACAGTTGGATGCGATCCGCCAAGAAGAAAGTCCCCGAGTCTGTAGTTGGTTCAACCCCCGGGTCAGAGGAATGAGAAATGCGTGGTGCTCAGAACTAGAGGTGTTGTTTTGTTTTTTAACGAGTTTTACTTATATAATAACGATTTAAAAATAAAATAAAAAGCTTCCGTTAAAAATCATATGGACAAGACAAGACAAGACCGTAAGAACATAATTATTATTATTTTTTTTACCGATTTTGCCTCGTCACTTGAAATACCGTTTTAGTACTTCCGACACTGTTGCTGAACGGGTTGCTAACCAGTTAGCCATGCTAACTATCTAGCCTGTATTCACATGAAAATAGTCCAATAACAGGACAGGAATAACGCAACGACTAAACTAATAGACGCAGATTCATTCCGTGTCATTTAACTCGTAAAAATAGTATAAATTTACTACTTGAATCGTCGACTTTTTTTGGTTGGAAAACAACCCGTTTTAAGTGAGCTAAGTTGTTAGCCACATCACAACATAACTACCGTGAGGACGGTCACCGGGAGCCTCCCGGTCCCCGCGTCTACAGACGGACAATTATGGAAGTGAAATAACTATAATATAACCAACTCCTACATTTTATATTGTTCAATATATATAAAATAAAACATGTCAGCCAGTGGTTTCTCCGACCTGCGGGAAAAGCTGAAGTCCATGACTCCTCACCGGGACAATTACAAAAACAGAGTTACCGATAAGGACGACAGTTACAAAAATAGGAAAGTTAAAGTTACCGACGGAGGTAGTAGTAACGGGAACGGCCGGAAGCGGAAGCACCGAGATTCCTCCGAGGATGAGGTCGAGCCTGTGGAGTCCCGTGAGCAGGTATGATGACCCTGGACCTGCTGTTGACACTGAACTTCTCTGAGATGAATCCAATTCAAAGTATCATTCAATATTTCTGCCTTTTCCCCCCACTTTCTCTCTCCCTTTCCATCTCTCTCTCTCCCTTTCCATCTCTCTCCCTTTCCATCTCTCTCTCTCTCCATCTCTCTCTCCCTCCATCTCTCTCTCCCTTTCCATCTCTCTCTCTCTCCATCTCTCTCTCCCTCCATCTCTCTCTCCCTTTCCATTTCTCTCTCCCTTCATTTCTCTCTCTCCCTCCATTTCTCTCCCTCCATTTCTCTCTCTCCCTCCATTTCTCTCTCTCCCTCCATTTCTCTCTCTCCCTCCATTTTTCTCTCTCTCCCTCCATCTCTCTCTCCCTTTCCATCTCTCTCTCCCTCCATCTCTCTCTCCCTCCATCTCTCTCTCTCCATCCATCTCTCTCCCCCTCCATCTCCCTCCAGGAGGCGAGGCGTGTCCAGAGTGGCATTGTTCAGGTAGAGGTCTTCTCTAAAGAGGACTGTGATGTCATTGAGGGCAAGATAAATGAGGTGGTTGCTAACGGAGAAGCGGGGCTTTACCGGGAACACACCGTAGATCGGGCACCGCTACGGAATAAATATTTCTTTGGAGAGGTGAGGTCATGCACCTGTTGTTCCTCTCTCGGTCTCTACCCCCCTCCATCTTCCTCTCTGTCTCTAACACTCCTATCTTTCTCTCCTCACCTCTCTTTCGCTCTGTCTCTAAACCCCTCTCTTCCTCCCTCTCGTTATCTCTAAACCCCTCTCTTCCTCCCTCTTGTTGTCTCTAAACCCCTCTCTTCCTCCCTCTTGTTGTCTCTAAACCCCTCTCTTCCTTCCCCTCTCTCTCTAAACCCCTCTCTTCCTTCCCCTCTCTCTCTAAACCCCTCTCTTCCTTCCTCTCTCTGTCTCTAAACCCCTCTCTTCCTTCCTCTCTCTGTCTCTAAACCCCTCTCTTCCTTCCTCTCTCTGTCTCTAAACCCCTCTCTTCCTTCCTCTCTGTCTCTCTAAACCCCTCTCTTCCTTCCTCTCGTTGTCTCTAAACCCCTCTCTTCCTTCCTCTCGTTGTCTCTAAACCCCTCTCTTCCTTCCTCTCTCTCTCTAAACCCTCTCTTCCTTCCTCTCTCTGTCTCTAAACCCCTCTCTTCCTTCCCCTCTCTCTCTAAACCCCCTCTTCCTTCCCCTCTCTCTCTAAACCCCTCTCTTCCTTCCCCTCTCTGTCTCTAAACCCCTCTCTTCCTTCCTCTCTCTGTCTCTAAACCCCTCTCTTCCTTCCTCTCTCTGTCTCTAAACCCCTCTCTTCCTTCCTCTCTCTGTCTCTAAACCCCTCTCTTCCTTCCTCTCGTTGTCTCTAAACCCTCTCTTCCTTCCTCTCGTTGTCTCTAAACCCCTCTCTTCCTTCCTCTCTCTCTCTAAACCCCTCTCTTCCTTCCTCTCTCTGTCTCTAAACCCCTCTCTTCCTTCCCTCTCTCTCTAAACCCCTCTCTTCCTTCCCCTCTCTGTCTCTAAACCCCTCTCTTCCTTCCCTCTCTGTCTCTAAACCCCTGTCTCTTCCTTCCCCCTCTCTGTCTCTAAACCCCTCTCTTCCTTCCTCTCTGTCTCTAAACCCCTCTCTTCCTTCCTCTCTCTGTCTCTAAACCCCTCTCTTCCTTCTCTCTCTGTCTCTAAACCCCTCTCTTCCTTCCTCTCTCTGTCTCTAAACCCCTCTCTTCCTTCCTCTCTCTGTCTCTAAACCCCTCTTCCTTCCTCTCTCTGTCTCTAAACCCCTCTCTTCCTTCCTCTCTCTGTCTCTAAACCCCTCTCTTCCTTCCTCTCTCTTTCTCTAAACCCCTCTCTTCCTCTCTCTTTCACCTCGTCTCGTCTTCCAGGGCTATACATACGGGGCCCAGCTAGAGAAGAGAGGACCAGGTCAGGAGAGATTGTACCCTAAAGGAGAGGTGGACGACATCCCGACCTGGGTTCACGACCTCGTCATCACTAAACTGGTCGCCAGCGGGGTCGTACCTGAAGGTAATAACTTTTAACCTCTAACATCCTGCTCGTTACTCAACCCCAGCTCACTTCCTGTCTCAGATTTGACCTTAACATGCTCCAGCCCACTTCCTGTCTCCAGGAAAAGCCTGTTGTTGATGTTGTTGATGTTGTCCTGTAGGTTTTGTGAACTCAGCGGTGATCAACGACTACCAACCAGGCGGCTGCATCGTGTCACATGTCGACCCGCCCCACATCTTCGCCCGGCCAATCGTATCCGTGTCCTTCTTCTCAGACTCGGCCCTCTGCTTCGGCTGCCGCTTCCAGTTTAAACCAATCAGAGTGTCCGAGCCCGTCCTTGAGCTTCCTGTCAGGAGAGGAAGTGTTACTGTCCTCAGGTAGGCGATGGAGGTGGAGAGAGAGAGAGAGAGAGTGTGAGAGGGAGAGGTGTGATGTCATAGTGTTCTCTCTCCTCTCAGTGGCTACGCGGCTGACGACATCACCCACTGTATCCGCCCCCAGGACATCAAGGAGAGACGAGCTGTCATCATCCTCAGGAAGTATGTCTGTCACCATGACAACCAGGAGTAGTTAGCAGGTTGACTGTGGCGTCAGGCTATTGCACTAACTCTCTCTCTGTGTGTGTGTGTGTGTGTGTGTGTGTGTGTGTGTGTGTGTCTATGGTGTGGTATGGGTGTGTGTGCAGGACGAGACCAGATGCTCCCCGTGTAGACCAGAGCCCCTCCCCTAAACCCTCCCCCCCTGAGAGACACGCCCCTCTGAAGGCCAAACGCTCTCACCGCAGAGCTGACCCAGACGCTGCACACAGGTACTCACACACAGGACCAGAGCCCCTCCCCTAACTCCTCCAATCACACACAGGACCAGAGCCCCTCCCCTAACTCCTCCAATCACACACAGGACCAGAGCCCCTCCCCTAACTCCTCCAATCACACACAGGACCAGAGCCCCTCCCCTAACTCCTCCAATCACACACAGGACCAGAGCCCTCCCCTAACTCCTCCAATCACACACAGGACCAGAGCCCCTCCCCTAACTCCTCCAATCACACACAGGACCAGAGCCCCTCCCCTAACTCCTCCAATCACACACAGGACCAGAGCCCCTTCCCTAACTCCTCCAATCACACACAGGACCAGAGCCCCTCCCCTAACTCCTCCAATCACACACAGGTCTAGAGCGCCTCCCCTAACTCCTCCTACCTGAGATACAGGACCAGAGCCCCTCCCCTAACTCCTCCTACCTGAGATGCAGGACCAGAGCCCCTCCCCTAACTCCTCCAATCACACACAGGACCAGAGCCCCTCCCCTAACTCCTCCAATCACACACAGGACCAGAGCCCCTCCCCTAACTCCTACCTGAGATACAGGTCTAGAGCGCCTCCCCTAACTCCTCCTACCTGAGATACAGGACTAGAGCCCCTCCCATAACTCCTCCTACCTGAGATACAGGACCAGAGCCCCTCCCCTAACTCCTCCTACCTGAGATACAGGACTAGAGCCCCTCCCCCCTAACTCTTCTTCTCTCTCTGTCAGACCGAGGGTTCTGGAGATGGATAAGGAGGAGAATCGTCACTCCTCCTCTTCGTCCCGCCTTCATCGCCGTAGCAACAGCTCCGAGAACTACTGGAGGCGGAGCCAAGACGGCGACGTGTCACGCAAGGTCAAGATGCGGCGTCACTGAACACCGGACTGGATGGGCTCAGAGAGAGAGAGAGAGAGTGTGTGTGTGTGAGTGAGGGCGTTGGATCGTCAGTCTGTTAAACCCCCCCTGCATGCTCGGGTGGATGGAACACGCCACGAGGCTGTCAGCCAATCAGAGACTGGCCTGAGGACAGAGGGCGGGGTTACAGTAAAGACTGTGGGAAGTTCTGTTGTTGCTACAATGCCCCCCCCTGTTGCTACGCTGCCCCCCCCCCATGTCCTTGTAAACAGTGTTTCTGTAGGAACTAACTCCTCCGTGGTTCATTGGACAGAGACCCTATGGGGGAGATGAATGGTGTTTCTGTAGGAACTAACTCCTCCGTGGTTCATTGGACAGAGACCCTATGGGGGAGATGAATGGTGTTTCTGTAGGAACTAACTCCTCCGTGGTTCATTGGACAGAGACCCTATGGGGGAGATGGATGGTGTTTCTGTAGGAACTAACTCCTCCGTGGTTCATTGGACAGAGACCCTATGGGGGAGATGAATGGTGTTTCTGTAGGAACTAACTCCTCCGTGGTTCATTGGACAGAGACCCTATGGGGGAGATGGATGGTGTTTCTGTAGGAACTAACTCCTCCGTGGTTCATTGGACAGAGACCCTATGGGGGAGATGAATGGTGTTTCTGTAGGAACTAACTCCTCCGTGGTTCATTGGACAGAGACCCTATGGGGGAGATGAATGGTGTTTCTGTAGGAACTAACTCCTCCGTGGTTCATTGGACAGAGACCCTATGGGGGAGATGAATGGTGTCATTAAGGTGATGTTAACTGACTGATATTATCAGAGAACCACAACAACACCTCCCAGCCTGTGTTAACCTCAGATCTTATTCTTCCGTTTATCCCCAAACCCCCTCCGTTCATTTCCCCAGTGGGACTGGCTGAATTAACCAGTAGGAATGGCTGAACGAACCAGTAGGACTGGCTGAACGAACCAGTAGGAATGGCTGAACTCCCAGTAGGAATGGTTGAACAGAACCAGTAGGAATGGTTATTCATTAGGAATGGTTGAACGAACCAGTAGGACTGGCTGAACGAACCAGTAGGAATGGTTGAACGAACCAGTAGGAATGGTTGAACGAACCAGTAGGAATGGCTGAACGAACCAGTAGGAATGGCTGAACGAACCAGTAGGAATGGCTGAACGAACCAGTAGGACTGGCTGAACGAACCAGTAGGAATGGCTGAACGAACCAGTAGGACTGGCTGAACGAACCAGTAGGACTGGCTGAACGAACCAGTAGGAATGGCTGAACGAACCAGTAGGAATGGCTGAACGAACCAGTAGGAATGGTTGAACGAACCAGTAGGAATGGCTGAACGAACCAGTAGGAATGGCTGAACGAACCAGTAGGAATGGTTGAACGAACCAGTAGGAATGGTTGAACGAACCAGTAGGACTGGCTGAACGAACCAGAGGAAAGTAATTTCCAGGTTTTTAGGTCTACAAGCTGGCCAGATCTTTCCCCATAGGGTTTGTCCGTTAGTATCTGTTCCTGGGTCAGTGATCTACCCTGAACCATTATAGGGAGGTAGTATCTGTTCCTGGGTCAGTGATCTACCCTGTCACCCTGAACCATTATAGTGAGGTAGTATCTGTTCCTGGGTCAGGGATCTACCCTGTCACCCTGAACCATTATAGGGAGGTAGTATCTGTTCCTGGGTCAGTGATCTACCCTGAACCATTATAGGGAGGTAGTATCTGTTCCTGGATCAGTGATCTACCCTGAACCATTATAGGGAGGTAGTATCTGTTCCTGGGTCAGGGATCTACCCTGTCACCCTGAACCATTATAGGGAGGTAGTATCTGTTCCTGGATCAGTGTTTTCCATAGCTCTGGTCCTGAGCGTTCCTCTGCTAACCGACTGTATCCATGTACCCTGATAATCATAGACAGAGTCGGGGGGGCCCTCCGTCTGCCTGGGGGGGGGCCCCGTCTGCCTGGGGGGGGGCCCTCCGTCTGCCTGGGGGGACCTACAGTAGTGACGCCTTGGACCAGAGCCACATCTTCCTCTAGTTTCTCTAAGCCCCCCGTCCTGCATGTTACGTTGTTTACTACAGGACCTGTTGTTGCAGTCACCTCTTTTACTTCTACATCTTTACCTTGACTTTTCCCCATTGGTTGATTGTTAGTTATTTTATTGTTAGTTTGGCTGACGGACGGGCGAGGGTAGGGGCGGGGGGCTCGTTCTCTTGTGGACAGATGCACCTAACATAAATGGCATAAGTAGCAGTCTGTCCACAGACTGTTGGATTCGCGAGGAGCTTTTATTTCCGCTGATCAATTAGACAAATCACCAATTCTCAGGTGCTGATTTGGCCCGTAGACTTAATGAAACGTTTCCATTCAGAGGGGTGGAGAGGAGTCACGTCAGTACGTTTTTCAAACCCCCTCCTCCCTCCAGAACTTTAATTGTGGTTACAGCTGAACACCAGACCAGGGGCAACGTTCAGTCGCCGAACGTGAAACGTTGTGAAACGTGAGCGGCTAGAAATGTCACGGATAGAGCCGACCACAGTTCCTTATTCTACGTCTGTCAGAGGGGCGTGTTTCTTCTACATAGCATATTTCTACCTGAACGTTTTTCCAAGCGGTACGTCCCGCTGTAACCGTGGTAACCGTGTCAACACCCCACCCCACCCCCCCTTTCACCGGTCCGACCGGCCAGTCAAACGTTCTGTTGCATATTCTAGAAAACATATATCTATGCTATATCCCTTTTTATTGTTCAGCTCCAACGGCATCCTGTTCCCTAGGTAACACTACTACTGGCCAGAGGGTCAGCCACCATCCTGTTCCCTAGGTAACACTACTACTGGCCAGAGGGTCAGCCACCATCCTGTTCCCTAGGTAACACTACTACTGGCCAGAGGGTCAGCCACCATCCTGTTCCCTAGGTAACACTACTACTGGCCAGAGGGTCAGCCACCATCCTGTTCCCTAGGTAACACTACTACTGGCCAGAGGGTCAGCCACCATCCTGTTCCCTAGGTAACACTACTACTGGCCAGAGGGTCAGCCACCATCCTGTTCCCTAGGTAACACTACTACTGGCCAGAGGGTCAGCCACCATCCTGTTCCCTAGGTAACACTACTACTGGCCAGAGGGTCAGCCACCATCCTGTTCCCTAGGTAACACTACTACTGGCCAGAGGGTCAGCCACCATCCTGTTCCCTAGGTAACACTACTACTGGCCAGAGGGTCAGCCACCATCCTGTTCCCTAGGTAACACTACTACTGGCCAGAGGGTCAGCCACCATCCTGTTCCCTAGGTAACACTACTACTGGCCAGAGGGTCAGCCACCATCCTGTTCCCTAGGTAACACTACTACTGGCCAGAGGGTCAGCCACCATCCTGTTCCCTAGGTAACACTACTACTGGCCAGAGGGTCAGCCACCATCCTGTTCCCTAGGTAACACTACTACTGGCCAGAGGGTCAGCCACCATCCTGTTCCCTAGGTAACACTACTACTGGCCAGAGGGTCAGCCACCATCCTGTTCCCTAGGTAACACTACTACTGGCCAGAGGGTCAGCCACCATCCTGTTCCCTAGGTAACACTACTACTGGCCAGAGGGTCAGCCACCATCCTGTTCCCTAGGTAACACTACTACTGGCCAGAGGGTCAGCCACCATCCTGTTCCCTAGGTAACACTACTACTGGCCAGAGGGTCAGCCACCATCCTGTTCCCTAGGTAACACTACTACTGGCCAGAGGGTCAGCCACCATCCTGTTCCCTAGGTAACACTACTACTGGCCAGAGGGTCAGCCACCATCCTGTTCCCTAGGTAACACTACTACTGGCCAGAGGGTCAGCCACCATCCTGTTCCCTAGGTAACACTACTACTGGCCAGAGGGTCAGCCACCATCCTGTTCCCTAGGTAACACTACTACTGGCCAGAGTGTCAGCCACCATCCTGTTCCCTAGGTAACACTACTACTGGCCAGAGGGTCAGCCACACCTAATTAACACCTAAAACATAGTGGCTAAAGTAGTGCACTGTAATAGGGAATAGGGTAGCATTAGGGATGTATATTAGGGTAAAGTAGTGCACTATAATAGGGAACAGGGAGCCGATCGGGAGTGGGCTAACCTCTTAGTTTGTGTCTGTTCAGATGCCATGATGATGATGATGATGACATGTATGTAACATTGTTTGTAATAAGATGTACAGTTTAAAGACATTTATGAACAGAGCTGACTGACTGGCTGGTTTACTGCCTGTTACACAGAGGAACTGTGGACTGTATAACATGTCCTATAGGTACACTGTTCCCTGTGCTGTGCACTTTGCTAGACCAGGGGGGGTATCAGCCCAATGGGTCCTGGTCAAACCTAGTTCACTACAGGAAGCCATTTGGGATGCAGATGAGTGTGGGGGGGTTTGTTCAATGAAGCCCTGTTGTAAACCTGCTGTTCGACTGACAGGGTTTATGTATAAAGAACTGTGGACTGATACATAATAGCAATGATCTGTTTAGGTTTTAGTTTAAACTGTAAAAAAAGAACTCTTCCACAAAAATGCTTCCGTTTTAAAATAATATCTTCCTAAACTGTTTCTCTTCTTATTGGACTGAGTGGTTGTAAAGTTCTACTCCTGGGAGAGGGGGACAGGACCAGAGTGGGACAGGACCAGAGTTAGTGGTTGTAAATTTCTACTCCTCCTGGGAGAGGTGGGACAGGACCAGAGTGACAGGTCGAGGTCCAGAGAGTGACATGCCCCGAGAGTGACAGGCCCAGAGAGTGACAGGCCCAGAGAGTGACAAGCACAGAGAGTGCAGGACAAAAAAGGGTCAACTCCGCTCCATCATTCATTAGTCAGATGGCTCAGTCATCACAAGACACACTAATATTGACAATAATGATTTACTGATCTACTGTGTACTCTGGTGCCACAAAGAGGACTTGGCCCTTAAATGCACATGGAGAGCGAACATGAATGACATGCATGTCAATCTCTCCTGGCTCAAAGTAGAGTAGAGGTTGACTTCATCACTACTTGTTTTTGTAAGAGATATGCTGACATGCTGAATGCACTGAGCTGTCTGTTTAAACTACTGGCACACAGCTCAGACAGCCATACATACCCCACAAGACATTCCACCAGAGGGTTCTTCACAGTCCCCAAGTCCAGAGCAGACTATGGGAGGTGCACAGTACTACATAGAGCCATGACTACATGGAACTCTATTCCACAGTACTACATAGAGCCATGACAACATGGAACTCTATTCCACAGTACTACATAGAGCCATGACTACATGGAACTCTATTCCACAGTACTACATAGAGCCATGACTACATGGAACTCTATTCCACAGTACTACATAGAGCCATGACAACATGGAACTCTATTCCACAGTACTACATAGAGCCATGACTACATGGAACTCTATTCCACAGTACTACATAGAGCCATGACTACATGGAACTCTATTCCACAGTACTACATAGAGCCATGACTACATGGAACTCTATTCCACAGTACTACATAGAGCCATGACTACATGGAACTATATTCCACAGTACTACATAGAGCCATGACTACATGGAACTCTATTCCACAGTACTACATAGAGCCATGACTACATGGAACTCTATTCCACAGTACTACATAGAGCCATGACTACATGGAACTCTATTCCACAGTACTACATAGAGACATGACTACATGGAACTCTATTCCACAGTACTACATAGAGACATGACTACATGGAACTCTATTCCACAGTACTACATAGAGCCATGACTACATGGAACTCTATTCCACAGTACTACATAGATCCATGACTACATGGAACTCTATTCCACAGTACTACATAGAGCCATGACTACATGGAACTCTATTCCACAGTACTACATAGAGCCATGACTACATGGAACTCTATTCCACAGTACTACATAGAGCCATGACTACATGGAACTCTATTCCACAGTACTACATAGAGCCATGACTACATGGAACTCTATTCCACAGTACTACATAGAGCCATGACTACATGGAACTCTATTCCACAGTACTACATAGAGCCATGACTACATGGAACTCTATTCCACAGTACTACATAGAGCCATGACTACATGGAACTCTATTCCACAGTACTACATAGAGCCATGACTACATGGAACTCTATTCCACAGTACTACATAGAGCCATGACTACATGGAACTCTATTCCACAGTACTACATAGAGCCATGACTACATGGAACTCTATTCCACAGTACTACATAGAGCCATGACTACATGGAACTCTATTCCACAGTACTACATAGAGCCATGACAACATGGAACTCTATTCCACAGTACTACATAGAGCCATGACTACATGGAACTCTATTCCACAGTACTACATAGAGACATGACTACATGGAACTCTATTCCACATCAGGTAATAACGGACTGTGAAGAAAAAACAGACACATGACAACACACACGTTCGCATGGATTTTGTGTTGTAGATATGTGGTAGTAGAGTAGTGGCTTGACACTCAATGTGAAATGTATTGGAATGTTTTACTTGTTTTTATATAACTGCCTTCATTTTACTGGACCCAGCTAGCTGCAGGAACTAATGGGGATCCATAATAAACCCCAGGAAGAGTAGCTGCTTTGGCAGGAACTAATGGGGGTCCATAATAAACCCCAGGAAGAGTAGCTGCTTTGGCAGGAACTAATGGGGATCCATAATAAACCCCAGGAAGAGTAGCTGCTGCAGGAACTAATGGGGATCCATAATAAACCCCAGGAAGAGTAGCTGCTTTGGCAGGAACTAATGGGGATCCATAATAAACCCCAGGAAGAGTAGCTGCTGCCTTGGCAGGAACTAATGGGGATCCATAATAAACCCCAGGAAGAGGAGCTGCCTTGGCAGGAACTAATGGGGATCCATAATAAACCCCATGAAGAGGAGCTGCTGCAGGAACTAATGGGGATCCATAATAAACCCCAGGAAGAGTAGCTGCTGCCTTGACAGGAACTAATGGGGATCCATAATAAACCCCAGGAAGAGGAGCTGCTGCGGGAACTAATGGGGATCCATAATAAACCACAGGAAGAGGAGCTGCTTTGGCAGGAACTAATGGGGATCCATAATAAACCCCAGGAAGAGGAGCTGCTGCGGGAACTAATGGGGATCCATAATAAACCCCAGGAAGAGGAGCTGCTGCGGGAACTAATGGGGATCCATAATAAACCCCAGGAAGAGGAGCTGCTGCCTTGGCAGGAACTAATGGGGATCCATAATAAACACAACAACAACAAAAAATAAGAGGAAAAACGTGGGATTATAAGGTAATTAATGATCAAAACCAGGTCGAATTAATGTTCTCCACAAATTGAAAAGGTAATAACTCTGAAATGTCCAACTTGCTAACTATTTGAACACAGGCAAACCAGTTAGCAGTTCGGAAATGTCCTAGTTCCGACTAAATTATGTTTTACACACAATATATTTATGCGTGTATTTGGGTAAAATATAAATAAATACAACTCCCACCCCTTCAGCTGCAAAGACCCCAAACGTCAACGTCAGAACATAACGTCTCCTGCCATTGGTCCGCCTGGTTGTCAATTATATGGACAATGTAATGGGCCTATTCCTCTGCACAGGCAGAGGCTTCCGCCTGACAGATTTTTTAATTTTATTTTTTATTAACAACAAATCAATACATAAAGCACATGAGGGAACACAAGCATACAAACAATGGACAATCGAGCTAGGGCGTACAATATCACATTACAATTACACAAGGACATTAAGGGACATGCATACACTTACAATTCTAACAGCTTTTTTGTCCCGCCTGCCAGATCTTTACAACGCCTTGACAGGTATTTTACGTGTCATCTAAGAACATTATATATATCTATATAAAAATTACAAAAATATATATATATATATATATATAATGTTCTTAGATTTAAAAAAAAAAAAAAAATATATATATATATATATATTTTTAATATATATTCTATATAAAAAATATATATATATATATTTTTTTTTTATATATATATAATGTTCTTAGATTAAAAAAAAAAAAAAAATATATATATATATAGTATATATATATAATATATATATATATATATATATTTTTTAAATCTAAGAACATTATATGCCATCCGATGACGTGAGGCATGTAACGTCTGCGGGGGGATCCGACCCTCGGTAACGGTAACTATGTATGACGTGTGTTCTTTTCATGGTGACAGAAAATCAAAAGACCAGACATGGTCGACTAGTCGGCTAAATAACGGTGCTTTTATATTTTTATTTTAACAAAATGGATTGGAGTTTGAATACAATATAGCAGAAGTTGTAGATTGGTGAGTTGTCCCCGAACAGCTAAGCTAAATGATAACAACAGCTGTAACAAGCTAACGTAATGTGGCTAACTTAGCCAGCTAACGTAATGTGGCTAACTTAACTAGCTAACGTAATGTGGCTAACTTAACTAGCTAACGTAATTTGGCTAACTTAACTAGCTAACGTAATGTGGCTAACTTAACTAGCTACATGGCTAACTAGTTTGTCTTGTTCGAATGCAAAACAAAAGTTTTGTCCCTCCCATGTTGATGTGCGGTGAGATCCGGGCCGCTGTCTTTTCACAGTAACATTACAGCGTTTTTACGAATAGTTGATTGACTGCTAACCTAGCGAGTTTCAAAACAAACATTTCAATGTACGGCGCCCATCCCACCTAACCAGACCAGCTGCAATTAAACACTGGGCGAAGGGGCGATAAACAGAGACGGTGCACCTGTATTAGCTTTGTAACTACTATCTCAGGCTAGCTAGCTATCACACACGTCCTCTTAACCTTGTCAATAGATATGGCTCGAGCGAGTTAGATACATCGACCCCGTTATGTTGATGTGTGTTATTGTACAGGAAAAGGGTCAACATTTGGTGAATGAATAGCTCCCTTCTCAGCTGATGCCTGGAATTTGGAATTGGACAACGTGTCTCGGGTTGCACATACTGACACAGGGAGAATAAGTCAATATGGTCCATGGCAGATACATATGTAGAGAGTTTGGACGTTGAGGTTCTGGTCCCTGGTAGTTTGTTGGTGGTTGTTATATCTGAGCAGGTCCAGGAATATACAGTAGCTGGAATATAATGTGACCTGCACAAATGGAGCTAATCTCAGTCTTTAAATAGACTGGTCTGAATCCCAATTGACACCCATTTCTCTATATAGTGCACTACTTTTGGCCAGGGCCCTAGCACCCTTTTCCCTATATAGTGCACTACTTTTGGCCAGGGTCCTAGCACCCCTTTCCCTATATAGTGCACTACTTTTGGCCAGGGCCCATAGAGAATAGGGTGCCATTTGGGATGAAGTCTTGGGCTCCGTCTAGTGCCAGGGAAGCCAAGGGGACATCCGATGATCTGACTGCTTTCTGTCAGAGTGATCTGCTGAGGCTATTTCTGTCTGCCAGGTGCAGCAGGAGATAAATATGACACCAACAGAACAGTCTCTAGGACCTAGACCTGTCACCTCCTATCTCTGGTGTTGACTGGTTCAGTCTCTAGAACCTAGACCTGTCACCTCCTATCTCTGGTGTTGACTGATAGGACTGGTTCAGTCTCTAGGACCTAGACCTGTCACCTCCTATCTCTGGTGTTGACTGATAGGACTGGTTCAATCTCTAGGACCTAGACCTGTCACCTCCTATCTCTGGTGTTGACTATTTCAGTCTCTAGAACCTAGACCTGTCACCTCCTATCTCTGGTGTTGACTGATAGGACTGGTTCAGTCTCTAGGACCTAGACCTGTCACCTCCTATCTCTGGTGTTGACTGATAGGACTGGTTCAGTCTCTAGGACCTAGACCTGTCACCTCCTATCTCTGGTGTTGACTGATAGGACTGGTTCAGTCTCTAGGACCTAGACCTGTCACCTCCTATCTCTGGTGTTGACTGGTTCAGTCTCTAGAACCTAGACCTGTCACCTCCTATCTCTGGTGTTGACTGATAGGACTGGTTCAGTCTCTAGGACCTAGACCTGTCACCTCCTATCTCTGGTGTTGACTGGTTCAGTCTCTAGAACCTAGACCTGTCACCTCCTATCTCTGGTGTTGACTGATAGGACTGGTTCAGTCTCTAGGACCTAGACCTGTCACCTCCTATCTCTGGTGTTGACTGATAGGACTGGTTCAGTCTCTAGGATCTAGACCTGTCACCTCCTATCTCTGGTGTGGACTGGTCCAGTCTCTAGGACCTAGACCTGTCACCTCCTATCTCTGGTGTTGACTGGTTCAGTCTCTAGGACCTAGACCTGTCACCTCCTATCTCTGGTGTTGACTGGTTCAGTCTCTAGAACCTAGACCTGTCACCTCCTATCTCTGGTGTTGACTGATAGGACTGGTTCAGTCTCTAGGACCTAGACCTGTCACCTCCTATCTCTGGTGTTGACTGATAGGACTGGTTCAGTCTCTAGGATCTAGACCTGTCACCTCCTATCTCTGGTGTGGACTGGTTCAGTCTCTAGGACCTAGACCTGTCACCTCCTATCTCTGGTGTTGACTGGTTCAGTCTCTAGAACCTAGACCTGTCACCTCCTATCTCTGGTGTTGACTGATAGGTTTGGTCCAGTCTCTAGAACCTAGACCTGTCACCTCCTATCTCTGGTGTTGACTGATAGGACTGGTTCAGTCTCTAGGACCTAGACCTGTCACCTCCTATCTCTGGTGTTGACTGATAGGACTGGTTCAGTCTCTAGGATCTAGACCTGTCACCTCCTATCTCTGGTGTGGACTGGTCCAGTCTCTAGGACCTAGACCTGTCACCTCCTATCTCTGGTGTTGACTGGTTCAGTCTCTAGAACCTAGACCTGTCACCTCCTATCTCTGGTGTTGACTGATAGGTTTGGTCCAGTCTCTAGAACCTAGACCTGTCACCTCCTATCTCTGGTGTTGACTGATAGGACTGGTCCAGTCTCTAGGACCTAGACCTGTCACCTCCTATCTCTGGTGTTGACTGATAGGTCTAGTTTCTGGAGACTGAACCAGTTGTATACAGTACCAGTCAAAAGTTTGGACATTGTAGAATAATAATGAAGGCAAAAATCATGGTTTGTGCTTAGTGGGACTATAATTTGTTTTTCAACAGGACAATGACCCAACACACCTCCAGGCTGTATAAGGGCTATTTGACCATGAAGGAGAGTGATGGAGTGCTGCATCAGATGACCTGGTCTCCGCAATCACCTGACCTCAACCCAATTGAGATGGTTTGGGATGAGTTGGACCGCAGAGTGAAGGAAAAACAGCCAACAAGTGCTCAGCATATGTGGGAACTCCTTCAAGACTGTTGTAAAAGCATTCCTCATGAAGCTGGTTGAGAGAATTCCAAGAGTGTGCAAAGCTGTCACTATTTTTTTTATTTTTTTTTTTTATTTCACCTTTATTTAACCAGGTAGGCTAGTTGAGAACAAGTTCTCATTTGCAACTGCGACCTGGCCAAGATAAAGCTTAGCAGTGTGAACAGACAACACAGAGTTACACATGGAGTAAACAATTAACAAGTCAATAACACAGTACAAAAAAAGGCGAGTCTATATACATTGTGTGCAAAAGGCATGAGGAGGTAGGCGAATAATTAGAATTTTGCAGATTAGCACTGGAGTGATAAATGATCAGATGGTCATGTACAGGTAGAGATACTGGTGTGCAAAAGAGCAGAAAAGTAAATAAATAGAAACAGTGTGGGGATGAGGTAGGTGAAAATGGGTGGGCTATTTACCAATAGACTATGTACAGCTGCAGCGATCGGTTAGCTGCTCAGATAGCACATGTTTGAAGTTGGTGAGGGAGATAAAAGTCTCCAACTTCAGGGATTTTTGCAATTCGTTCCAGTCACAGGCAGCAGAGTACTGGAACGAAAGGCGGCCAAATGAGGTGTTGGCTTTAGGGATGATCAGTGAGATACACCTGCTGGAGCGCGTGCTGCCATTGTGACCAGTGAACTGAGATAAGGCGGAGCTTTACCTAGCTTGGACTTGTAGATGACCTGGAGCCAGTGGGTCTGGCGACGAATATGTAGCGAGGGCCAGCCGACTAGAGCATACAAGTCGCAGTGGTGGGTGGTATAAGGTGCTTTAGTGACAAAACGGATGGCACTGTGATAAACTGCATCCAGTTTGCTGAGTAGAGTGTCGGAGGCAATTTTGTAGATGACATCGCCGAAGTCGAGGATCGGTAGGATAGTCAGTTTTACTAGGGTAAGTTTGGCGGCGTGAGTGAAGGAGGCTTTGTTGCGGAATAGAAAGCCGACTCTTGATTTGATTTTCGATTGGAGATGTTTGATATGAGTCTGGAAGGAGAGTTTACAGTCTAGCCAGACACCTAGGTACTTATAGGTGTCCACATATTCAAGGTCGGAACCGTGCATGGTGGTGATGCTCGTCGGGCATGCGGGTGCAGGCAGCGATCGGTTGAAAAGCATGCATTTGGTTTTACTAGCGTTTAAGAGCAGTTGGAGGCCACGGAAGGAGTGTTGTATGGCATTGAAGCTCGTTTGGAGGTTAGATAGCACAGTGTCCAAGGACGGGCCGGAAGTATATAGAATGGAGTCGTCTGCGTAGAGGTGGATCAGGGAATCGCCCCCAGCAAGAGCAACATCATTGATATATACAGAGAAAAGAGTCGGCCTGAGAATTGAATCCTGTGGCACCCCCATAGAGACTGCCAGAGGACCGGACAGCATGCCCTCCGATTTGACACACTGAACTCTGTCTGCAAAGTAATTGGTGAACCAGGCAAGGCAGTCATCCGAAAACCGAGGCTACTGAGTCTGCCGATAAGAATATGGTGATTGACAGAGTCGAAAGCCTTGGCAAGGTCGATGAAGACGGCTGCACAGTACTGTCTTTTATCGATGGCGGTTATGATATCGTTTAGTTCCTTGAGTGTGGCTGAGGTGCACCTGTGACCGGCTCGGAAACCAGATTGCACAGCGGAGAAGGCAAATGGTGGCTGCTTTGAAGAATCTCAAATATATTTTGATTTGTTTAACACTTTTTTGTTTACCACATGATTCCATATGTGTTATTTCATAGTTTTGATGTCTTCACTATTATTCTACAATGTAGAAAATAGTAAAAATAAAGAAATACCCTTGAATGAGGAGGCGTGTCTAAACTTTTGACTGGTACTGTATATTTTTTTTAAATTCCAGTTGGATAAACACTCCAAACCCGACTGCTCGAAGGTGTCTGCATGGTCCTAAAGCCTCCTTTAGTATCACATTCCAATGATAAAACTGGGGGAGGGACAACAATGCCATTTCAGAATGTGGGGTGGGGGGGTTCATCTCCCCAGTGACAGTTACGCCCCTGCCTATACATATATTTATCCCTCGACAGAGACGGAAAGTCATCTCTCTCTGCTTCTTGATTCTATCAGGTGACTCTGCGGGACAAGAAGTGATGGACTTCCGGTGGGGAGGATCCGGGCGAGGAGGGCATCGCCGTGGTGATAAACTTCCTGCTGGCTAATGCCCGATTGGTCCTGGGAGTGGGAGGGGCCGCGGTGCTGGGCATCGCTACGTTGGCTGTCAAGAGGGTGAGAGAGAGACTTTCATCTGACTGAAAAAATCAACTATCATCATAATTACTCATTACCGTTTTGTAGGTATTTAAGTAGATATTTATTTAAGTCAGTCACAATTTACCCACAATGCATCACAGATTTTACGCACTCAAACAGGGCCTGTGTGTGTGTGAGAGAGCGCATATGTGTGTGTCTGAACGATGGAAGTTCAGGTTTATAATGTGTCTGTAGTTGATAGAACGTGCAGGTTTATAATGTGTGTGTGTGTCTGTAGTTGATAGAACGTGCGGGGAGCGGCGGAGGACGAGAAGGTGGAACAGAAGATGTCAGAGAGCTGGGAGGAGCTTGGCTTAGTCTCCGCCTCCCCCAAGTCCATAAGGAAGGGGCTGGAGAGTGTGGTCATGAAAACGCCAATGTCCAAACCAAGGACAGGACACTGATCACCACACCACTAATGATCCAGAAAGGGACAGGACACTGATCACCACACCACTAATGATCCAGAAA
>NW_027008891.1:37651-66937 GCF_036934945.1 Oncorhynchus masou masou
AGACTGAACCAGTCAACACCAGAGATAGGAGGTGACAGGTCTAGGTCCTAGAGACTGAGAGACCCAGTCCTATCAGTCAACACCAGAGATAGGAGGTGACAGGTCTAGGTTCTAGAGACTGAACCAGTCAACACCAGAGATAGGAGGTGACAGGTCTAGGTTCTAGAGAGACTCAACACCAGAGATAGGGAGTGACAGGTCTAGTCCTAGAGACTGAACCAGTCAACACCAGAGATAGGAGGTGACAGGTCTAGGTTCTAGAGACTGAACCAGTCCTATCAGTCAACACCAGAGATAGGAGGTGACAGGTCTAGGTCCTAGAGATTGAACCAGTCCTATCAGTCAACACCAGAGATAGGAGGTGACAGGTCTAGGTCCTAGAGACTGAACCAGTCCTATCAGTCAACACCAGAGATAGGAGGTGACAGGTCTAGGTTCTAGAGACTGAACCAGTCAACACCAGAGATAGGAGGTGACAGGTCTAGGTCCTAGAGACTGTTCTGTTGGTGTCATATTTATCTCCTGCTGCACCTGGCAGACAGAAATAGCCTCAGCAGATCACTCTGACAGAAAGCAGAGTCAGATCATCGGATGTCCCCTTGGCTTCCCTGGCACTAGACGGAGCCCAAGACTTCATCCCAAATGGCACCCTATTCTCTATGGGCCCTGGCCAAAAGTAGTGCACTATATAGGGAAAAGGGTGCTAGGGCCCTGGCCAAAAGTAGTGCACCATATAGGGAAAAGGGTGCTAGGGCCCTGGCCAAAAGTAGTGTACTATATAGAGAAATGGGTGTCAATTGGGATTCAGACCAGTCTATTTAAAGACTGAGATTAGCTCCATTTGTGCAGGTCACATTATATTCCAGCTACTGTATATTCCTGGACCTGTTCAGATATAACAACCACCAACAAACTACCAGGGACCAGAACCTCAACGTCCAAACTCTCTACATATGTATCTGCCATGGACCATATTGACTTATTCTCCCTGTGTCAGTATGTGCAACCCGAGACACGTTGTCCAATTCCAAATTCCAGGCATCAGCTGAGAAGGGAGCTATTCATTCACCAAATGTTGACCCTTTTCCAGTACAATAACACACATCAACATAACGGGGTCGATGTATCTAACTCGCTCGAGCCATATCTATTGACAAGGTTAAGAGGACGTGTGTGATAGCTAGCTAGCCTGAGATAGTAGTTACAAAGCTAATACTGTTTATCGCCCCTTCGCCCAGTGTTTAATTGCAGCTGGTCTGGTTAGGTGGGATGGGCGCCGTACATTGAAATGTTTGTTTTGAAACTCGCTAGGTTAGCAGTCAATCAACTATTCGTAAAAACGCTGTAATGTTACTGTGAAAAGACAGCGGCCCGGATCTCACCGCACATCAACATGGGAGGGACAAAACTTTTGTTTTGCATCCGAACAAGACAAACTAGTTAGCCATGTAGCTAGTTAAGTTAGCCACATTACGTTAGCTAGTTAAGTTAGCCGTTAGCTAGTTAGGTTAGCCACATTACGTTAGTTAGCTAAGTTAGCCACATTACGTTAGCTTTAAGTTAGCCACATTACGTTAGCTGGCTAAGTTAGCCACATTACGTTAGCCACATTACGTTAGCTGGCTAAGTTAGCCACATTACGTTAGCTTAAGTTAGCAGCTGTTGTTATCATTTAGCTTAGCTGTTCGGGGACAACTCACCAATCTACAACTTCTGCTATATTGTATTCAAACTCCAATCCATTTTGTTAAAATAAAAATATAAAAGCACCGTTATTTAGCCGACTAGTCGACCATATCTGGTCTTTTGATTTTCTGTCACCATGAAAAGAACACACGTCATACATAGTTACCGTTACCGAGGGTCGGATCCCCCCGCAGACCTTACATGCCTCACGTCATCGGATGGCATATAATGTTCTTAGATTTAAAAAATATATATATATATATATATATTATATTATATACTATAATATATATATTTTTTTTTTTTAATCTAAGAACATTATATATATATTAAAAAAATATATATATATATCTTTTTTTAGAATATATATTAAAAATATATATATATATATATATATATTTTTTTTTTTTAAATCTAAGAACATTATATATATATATATATATATATATATTTTTTTTTTTAAATCTAAGAACATTATATATATATATATGTATATATTTATATTTGTATATATAGATATATATAATGTTCTTAGATGACACGTAAAATACCTGTCAAGGCGTTGTAAAGATCTGGCAGGCGGGACAAAAAAGCTGTTAGAATTGTAAGTGTATGCATGTCCCTTAATGTCCTTGTGTAATTGTAATGTGATATTGTACGCCCTAGCTCGATTGTCCATTGTTTGTATGCTTGTGTTCCCTCATGTGCTTTATGTATTGATTTGTTGTTAATAAAAAATAAAATTAAAAAATCTGTCAGGCGGAAGCCTCTGCCTGTGCAGAGGAATAGGCCCATTACATTGTCCATATAATTGACAACCAGGCGGACCAATGGCAGGAGACGTTATGTTCTGACGTTGACGTTTGGGGTCTTTGCAGCTGAAGGGGTGGGAGTTGTATTTATTTATATTTTACCCAAATACACGCATAAATATATTGTGTGTAAAACATAATTTAGTCGGAACTAGGACATTTCCGAACTGCTAACTGGTTTGCCTGTGTTCAAATAGTTAGCAAGTTGGACATTTCAGAGTTATTACCTTTTCAATTTGTGGAGAACATTAATTCGACCTGGTTTTGATCATTAATTACCTTATAATCCCGCGTTTTTCCTCTTATTTTTTGTTGTTGTTGTGTTTATTATGGATCCCCATTAGTTCCTGCCAAAGCAGCTCCTCTTCCTGTGGTTTATTATGGATCCCCATTAGTTCCTGCCAAGGCAGCAGCTCCTCTTCCTGGGGTTTATTATGGATCCCCATTAGTTCCCGCAGCAGCTCCTCTTCCTGGGGTTTATTATGGATCCCCATTAGTTCCTGCCAAGGCAGCAGCTCCTCTTCCTGGGGTTTATTATGGATCCCCATTAGTTCCCGCAGCAGCTCCTCTTCCTGGGGTTTATTATGGATCCCCATTAGTTCCTGCCAAAGCAGCTCCTCTTCCTGTGGTTTATTATGGATCCCCATTAGTTCCTGCAGCAGCTCCTCTTCCTGGGGTTTATTATGGATCCCCATTAGTTCCTGTCAAGGCAGCAGCTCCTCTTCCTGGGGTTTATTATGGATCCCCATTTGTTCCTGTCAAGGCAGCAGCTACTCTTCCTGGGGTTTATTATGGATCCCCATTAGTTCCTGCAGCAGCTCCTCTTCATGGGGTTTATTATGGATCCCCATTAGTTCCTGCCAGGCAGCTCCTCTTCCTGGGGTTTATTATGGATCCCCATTAGTTCCTGCCAAGGCAGCAGCTACTCTTCCTGGGGTTTATTATGGATCCCCATTAGTTCCTGCCAAGGCAGCAGCTACTCTTCCTGGGGTTTATTATGGATCCCCATTAGTTCCTGCAGCAGCTACTCTTCCTGGGGTTTATTAAAACCCCCAAGTTCCATTCCAATACAGCTACTCTTCCTGGGGTTTATTATGGATCCCCATTATTCCTGCAACTAGCTGGGTCCAGTAAAATGAAGGCAGTTATATAAAAACAAGTAAAACATTCCAATACATTTCACATTGAGTGGAATAAGTTCCACTAGTCTACTGGATCATATCTACAACACAAAATCCATGTAGTGTGTGTTCTCATGTAGTCTGTGGAATTTCTTCACAGTCATGTTATTACCTGATGTGGAATAGAGTTCCATGTAGTCATGTCTCTATGTAGTACTGTGGAATAGAGTTCCATGTAGTCATGGCTCTATGTAGTACTGTGGAATAGAGTTCCATGTTGTCATGGCTCTATGTAGTACTGTGGAATAGAGTTCCATGTAGTCATGGCTCTATGTAATACTGTGGAATAGAGTTCCATGTGGTCATGGCTCTATGTAGTACTGTGGAATAGAGTTCCATGTAGTCATGGCTCTATGTAGTACTGTGGAATAGAGTTCCATGTAGTCATGTCTCTATGTAGTACTGTGGAATAGAGTTCCATGTTGTCATGGCTCTATGTAGTACTGTGGAATAGAGTTCCATGTAGTCATGGCTCTATGTAGTACTGTGGAATAGAGTTCCATGTAGTCATGGCTCTATGTAGTACTGTGGAATAGAGTTCCATGTAGTCATGGCTCTATGTAGTACTGTGGAATAGAGTTCCATGTAGTCATGTCTCTATGTAGTACTGTGGAATAGAGTTCCATGTAGTCATGGCTCTATGTAGTACTGTGGAATAGAGTTCCATGTAGTCATGGCTCTATGTAGTACTGTGGAATAGAGTTCCATGTAGTCATGGCTCTATGTAGTACTGTGGAATAGAGTTCCATGTAGTCATGGCTCTATGTAGTACTGTGCACCTCCCATAGTCTGCTCTGGACTTGGGGGACTGTGAAGAACCCTCTGGTGGAATGTCTTGTGGGGTATGTATGGCTGTCTGAGCTGTGTGCCAGTAGTTTAAACAGACAGCTCAGTGCATTCAGCATGTCAGCATATCTCTTACAAAAACAAGTAGTGATGAAGTCAACCTCTGCTCTACTTTGAGCCAGGAGAGATTGACATGCATGTCATTCATGTTCGCTCTCCATGTGCATTTAAGGGCCAAGTCCTCTTTGTGGCACCAGAGTACACAGTAGATCAGTAAATCATTATTGTCAATATTAGTGTGTTTTGTGATGACTGAGCCATCTGACTAATGAATGATGGAGCGGAGTTGACCCTTTTTGTCCTGCACTCTCTGTGCTTGTCACTCTCTGGGCCTGTCACTCTCTGGGCCTGTCACTCTCTGGGCCTGTCACTCTCGGGGCATGTCACTCTCTGGACCTCGACCTGTCACTCTGGTCCTGTCCCACTCTGGTCCTGTCCCACCTCTCCCAGGAGGAGTAGAAATTTACAACCACTAACTCTGGTCCTGTCCCACTCTGGTCCTGTCCCACTCTGGTCCTGTCCCCCTCTCCCAGGAGTAGAAAATTTCAACCACTCAGGCCAATAAGAAGAGAAACAGTTTAGGAAGATATTATTTTAAAACGGAAGCATTTTTGTGGAAGAGTTCTTTTTTTACAGTTTAAACTAAAACCTAAACAGATCATTGCTATTATGTATCAGTCCACAGTTCTTTATACATAAACCCTGTCAGTCGAATAGCCGGTTTACAACAGGGCTTCATTGAACAAACCCCCCCCACACTCATCTGCATCCCAAATGGCTTCCTGTAGTGAACTAGGTTTGACCAGGACCCATTGGGCTACCCCCCCGGTCTAGCAAAGTGCACAGCACAGGGAACAGTGTACCTATAGGACATGTTATACAGTCCACAGTTCCTCTGTGTAACAGGCAGTAAACCAGCCAGTCAGTCAGCTCTGTTCATAAATGTCTTTAAACTGTACATCTTATTACAAACAATGTTACATACATGTCATCATCATCATCATGGCATCTGAACAGACACAAACTAAGAAGTTAGCCCACTCCCGAACGGCTCCCTGTTCCATATTATAGTGCACTACTTTAGCCACTATGTTTTAGGTGTTAATTAGGTGTGGCTGACCCTCTGGCCAGTAGTAGTGTTACCTAGGGAACAGGATGGTGGCTGACCCTCTGGCCAGTAGTAGTGTTACCTAGGGAACAGGATGGTGGCTGACCCTCTGGCCAGTAGTAGTGTTACCTAGGGAACAGGATGGCGGCTGACCCTCTGGCCAGTAGTAGTGTTACCTAGGGAACAGGATGGTGGCTGACCCTCTGGCCAGTAGTAGTGTTACCTAGGGAACAGGATGGTGGCTGACCCTCTGGCCAGTAGTAGTGTTACCTAGGGAACAGGATGGTGGCTGACCCTCTGGCCAGTAGTAGTGTTACCTAGGGAACAGGATGGTGGCTGACCCTCTGGCCAGTAGTAGTGTTACCTAAACAGGATGGTGGCTGACCCTCTGGCCAGTAGTAGTGTTACCTAGGGAACAGGATGGTGGCTGACCCTCTGGCCAGTAGTAGTGTTACCTAGGGAACAGGATGGTGGCTGACCCTCTGGCCAGTAGTAGTGTTACCTAGGGAACAGGATGGTGGCTGACCCTCTGGCCAGTAGTAGTGTTACCTAGGGAACAGGATGGTGGCTGACCCTCTGGCCAGTAGTAGTGTTACCTAGGGAACAGGATGGTGGCTGACCCTCTGGCCAGTAGTAGTGTTACCTAGGGAACAGGATGGTGGCTGACCCTCTGGCCAGTAGTAGTGTTACCTAGGGAACAGGATGGTGGCTGACCCTCTGGCCAGTAGTAGTGTTACCTAGGGAACAGGATGGTGGCTGACCCTCTGGCCAGTAGTAGTGTTACCTAGGGAACAGGATGGTGGCTGACCCTCTGGCCAGTAGTAGTGTTACCTAGGGAACAGGATGGTGGCTGACCCTCTGGCCAGTAGTAGTGTTACCTAGGGAACAGGATGGTGGCTGACCCTCTGGCCAGTAGTAGTGTTACCTAGGGAACAGGATGCCGTTGGAGCTGAACAATAAAAAGGGATATAGCATAGATATATGTTTTCTAGAATATGCAACAGAACGTTTGACTGGCCGGTCGGACCGGTGAAAGGGGGGGGGTGTTGACACGGTTACCACGGTTACAGCGGGACGTACCGCTTGGAAAAACGTTCAGGTAGAAATATGCTATGTAGAAGAAACACGCCTCTCTGACAGACGTAGAATAAGGAACTGTGGTCGGCTCTATCCGTGACATTTCTAGCCGCTCACGTTTCACAACGTTTCACGTTCGGCGACTGAACGTGGCCCCTGGACTGGTGTTCAGCTGTAACCACAATTAAAGTTCTGGAGGGAGGAGGGGGTTTGAAAAACGTACTGACGTGACTCCTCTCCACCCCTTCTGAATGGAAACGTTTCATTAAGTCTACGGGCCAAATCAGCACCTGAGAATTGGTGATTTGTCTAATTGATCAGCGGAAATAAAAGCTCCTCGCGAATCCAACAGTCTGTGGACAGACTGCTACTTATGCCATTTATGTTAGGTGCATCTGTCCACAAGAGAACGAGCCCCCCGCCCCTACCCTCGCCCGTCCTTCAGCCAAACTAACAATAAAATAACAAACAATCAACCAATGGGGAAAAGTCAAGGTAAAGATGTAGAAGTAAAAGAGGTGACTGCAACAACAAGTCCTGTAGTAAACAACGTAACATGCAGGACGGGGGGCTTAGAGAAACTAGAGGAAGATGTGGCTCTGGTCCAAGGCGTCATTACTGTAGGTCCCCCCCCAGGCAGACGGAGGCCCCCCCCCAGGCAGACGGAGGCCCCCCCCCCCCAGGCAGACGGAGGGCCCCCCCCCAGGCAGACGGGGCCCCCCAGGCATTATACGGAGGGCCCCCCAGGAGACGGGGCCCCCCCCAGGCAGACGGAGGGCCAGAGCTATGGAAAACGGAGGGCCCCCCAGGCAGACGGAGGGCCCCCCCTATAATGGGCCCCCCAGGCAGACGGAGGGCCCCCAGGCAGACCTGGCCCCCCAGGCAGACGGAGGGCCCCCTCTCTGTCTATGATTATCAGGGTACATGGATACAGGCGGTTACAGGGGAACGCTCAGGACCAGAGCTATGGAAAACACTGATCCAGGAACAGATACTACCTCCCTATAATGGTTCAGGGTGACAGGGTAGATCACTGACCCAGGAACAGATACTACCTCCCTATAATGGTTCAGGGTGACAGGGTAGATCACTGACCCAGGAACAGATACTACCTCCCTATAATGGTTCAGGGTAGATAACTGACCCAGGAACAGATACTACCTCCCTATAATGGTTCAGGGTGACAGGGTAGATCACTGACCCAGGAACAGATACTAACGGACAAATCTGGCCAGCTTGTAGAACAAAAAACCTGGAAATTACTTTCCTCTGGTTCGTTCAGCCAGTCCTACTGGTTCGTTCAGCCAGTCCTACTGGTTCGTTCAGCCAGTCCTACTGGTTCGTTCAGCCAGTCCTACTGGTTCGTTCAACCATTCCTACTGGTTCGTTCAGCCATTCCTACTGGTTCGTTCAGCCAGTCCTACTGGTTCGTTCAGCCAGTCCTACTGGTTCGTTCAACCATTCCTACTGGTTCGTTCAGCCATTCCTACTGGTTCGTTCAGCCATTCCTACTGGTTCGTTCAGCCAGTCCTACTGGTTCGTTCAGCCATTCCCACTGGGGAAATGAACGGAGGGGGTTTGGGGATAAATGCTGAAGAATAAGATCTGAGGTTAACACAGGCTGGGGAGGTGTTGTTGTGGTTCTCTGATAATATCAGTCAGTTAACATCACCTTAATGACACCATCCATCTCCCCCATAGGGTCTCTGTCCAATGAACCACGGAGGAGTTAGTTCCTACAGAAACACCATTCATCTCCCCCATAGGGTCTCTGTCCAATGAACCACGGAGGAGTTAGTTCCTACAGAAACACCATTCATCTCCCCCATAGGGTCTCTGTCCAATGAACCACGGAGGAGTTAGTTCCTACAGAAACACCATTCATCTCCCCCATAGGGTCTCTGTCCAATGAACCACGGAGGAGTTAGTTCCTACAGAAACACCATTCATCTCCCCCTCTGTCCATAGGGTCTCTGTCCAATGAACCACGGAGGAGTTAGTTCCTACAGAAACACCATCCATCTCCCCCATAGGGTCTCTGTCCAATGAACCACGGAGGAGTTAGTTCCTACAGAAACACCATTCATCTCCCCCATAGGGTCTCTGTCCAATGAACCACGGAGGAGTTAGTTCCTACAGAAACACCATTCATCTCCCCCATAGGGTCTCTGTCCAATGAACCACGGAGGAGTTAGTTCCTACAGAAACACCATTCATCTCCCCCATAGGGTCTCTGTCCAATGAACCACGGAGGAGTTAGTTCCTACAGAAACACCATTCATCTCCCCCATAGGGTCTCTGTCCAATGAACCACGGAGGAGTTAGTTCCTACAGAAACACTGTTTACAAGGACATGGGGGGGGGGGGGCAGCGTAGCAACAGGGGGGCATTGTAGCAACAACAGAACTTCCCACAGTCTTTACTGTAACCCCGCCCTCTGTCCTCAGGCCAGTCTCTGATTGGCTGACAGCCTCGTGGCGTGTTCCATCCACCCGAGCATGCAGGGGGGGTTTAACAGACTGACGATCCAACGCCCTCACTCACACACACACACTCTCTCTCTCTCTCTCTGAGCCCATCCAGTCCGGTGTTCAGTGACGCCGCATCTTGACCTTGCGTGACACGTCGCCGTCTTGGCTCCGCCTCCAGTAGTTCTCGGAGCTGTTGCTACGGCGATGAAGGCGGGACGAAGAGGAGGAGGACGATTCTCCTCCTTATCCATCTCCAGAACCCTCGGTCTGACAGAGAGAGAAGAAGAGTTAGGGGGGAGGGGCTCTAGTCCTGTATCTCAGGTAGGAGGAGTTAGGGGAGGGGCTCTGGTCCTGTATCTCAGGTAGGAGGAGTTATGGGAGGGGCTCTAGTCCTGTATCTCAGGTAGGAGGAGTTAGGGGAGGGGCTCTGGACCTGTATCTCAGGTAGGAGTTAGGGGAGGGGCTCTGGTCCTGTGTGTGATTGGAGGAGTTAGGGGAGGGGCTCTGGTCCTGTGTGTGATTGGAGGAGTTAGGGGAGGGGCTCTGGTCCTGTGTGTGATTGGAGGAGTTAGGGAGGGGCTCTGGTCCTGTGTGTGATTGGAGGAGTTATCTGGTCCTGTGTGTGATTGGAGGAGTTAGGGGAGGGGCTCTGGTCCTGTGTGTGATTGGAGGAGTTAGGGGAGGGGCTCTGGTCCTGTGTGTGATTGGAGGAGTTAGGGGAGGGGCTCTGGTCCTGTGTGTGAGTACCTGTGTGCAGCGTCTGGGTCAGCTCTGCGGTGAGAGCGTTTGGCCTTCAGAGGGGCGTGTCTCTCAGGGGGGGAGGGTTTAGGGGAGGGGCTCTGGTCTACACGGGGAGCATCTGGTCTCGTCCTGCACACACACCCATACCACACCATAGACACACACACACACACACACACAGAGAGAGAGAGAGTTAATGCAATAGCCTGACGCCACAGTCAACCTGCTAACTCCTGGTTGTCATGGTGACAGACATACTTCCTGAGGATGATGACGGCTCGTCTCTCCTTGATGTCCTGGGGGCGGATACAGTGGGTGATGTCGTCAGCCGCGTAGCCACTGAGAGGAGAGAGAACACTATGACATCACACCTCTCCCTCTCACACTCTCTCTCTCTCCACCTCCCTCGCCTACCTGAGGACAGTAACACTTCCTCTCCTGACAGGAAGCTCAAGGACGGGCTCGGACACTCTGATTGGTTTAAACTGGAAGCGGCAGCCGAAGCAGAGGGCCGAGTCTGAGAAGAAGGACACGGATACGATTGGCCGGGCGAAGATGTGGGGCGGGTCGACATGTGACACGATGCAGCCGCCTGGTTGGTAGTCGTTGATCACCGCTGAGTTCACAAAACCTACAGGACGACAACAACAACAACATCAACAACAGGCTTTTCCTGGAGACAGGGTTGAGTAACGAGCAGGATGTTAGAGGTTAAAAGTTATTACCTTCAGGTACGACCCCGCTGGCGACCAGTTTAGTGATGACGAGGTCGTGAACCCAGGTCGGGATGTCGTCCACCTCTCCTTTAGGGTACAATCTCTCCTGACCTGGTCCTCTCTTCTCTAGCTGGGCCCCGTATGTATAGCCCTGGAAGGCGAGACGAGGTGAAAGAGAGAGGAAGAGAGGGGTTTAGAGAAAGAGAGAGGAAGGAAGAGAGGGGTTTAGAGACAGAGAGAGGAAGGAAGAGAGGGGTTTAGAGACAGAGAGAGGAAGGAAGAGAGGGGTTTAGAGACAGAGAGAGGAAGGAAGAGAGGGGTTTAGAGACAGAGAGAGGAAGGAAGAGAGGGGTTTAGAGACAGAGAGAGGAAGGAAGAGAGGGGTTTAGAGAGAGAGGGGAAGGAAGAGAGGGGTTTAGAGAGAGAGAGGAAGGAAGAGAGGGGTTTAGAGAGAGAGAGGAAGGAAGAGAGGGGTTTAGAGAGAGAGAGGAAGGAAGAGAGGGGTTTAGAGACAGAGAGGAAGGAAGAGAGGGGTTTAGAGACAGAGAGAGGAAGGAAGAGAGGGTTTAGAGACAGAGAGGGAAGGAAGAGAGGGTTTAGAGACAGAGAGGAAGGAAGAGAGGGTTTAGAGACAGAGAGAGGAAGGAAGAGGGGGTTTAGAGACAGAGAGGGAAGGAAGAGAGGGGTTTAGAGACAGAGAGAGGAAGGAAGAGAGGGGTTTAGAGACAGAGAGAGGAAGGAAGAGAGGGGTTTAGAGACAGAGAGAGGAAGGAAGAGAGGGGTTTAGAGACAGAGAGAGGAAGGAAGAGAGGGGTTTAGAGACAGAGAGAGGAAGGAAGAGAGGGGTTTAGAGACAGAGAGAGGAAGGAAGAGAGGGGTTTAGAGAGAGAGAGGAAGGAAGAGAGGGGTTTAGAGACAGAGAGAGGAAGGAAGAGAGGGGTTTAGAGACAGAGAGAGGAAGGAAGAGAGGGGTTTAGAGACAGAGAGAGGAAGGAAGAGAGGGGTTTAGAGACAGAGAGAGGAAGGAAGAGGGGTTTAGAGACAGAGAGAGGAAGGAAGAGAGGGGTTTAGAGAGAGAGAGGAAGGAAGAGAGGGGTTTAGAGACAGAGAGGAAGGAAGAGAGGGGTTTAGAGACAGAGAGAGGAAGGAAGAGAGGGGTTTAGAGACAGAGAGAGAAGGAAGAGAGGGGTTTAGAGACAGAGAGAGGAAGGAAGAGAGGGGTTTAGAGACAGAGAGAGGAAGGAAGAGAGGGTTTAGAGACAGAGAGAGGAAGGAAGAGAGGGTTTAGAGACAGAGAGAGGAAGGAAGAGAGGGGTTTAGAGACAGAGAGAGGAAGGAAGAGAGGGGTTTAGAGACAGAGAGAGGAAGGAAGAGAGGGGTTTAGAGACAGAGAGAGGAAGGAAGAGAGGGGTTTAGAGACAGAGAGAGGAAGGAAGAGAGGGGTTTAGAGACAGAGAGAGGAAGGAAGAGAGGGGTTTAGAGACAGAGAGAGGAAGGAAGAGAGGGGTTTAGAGACAGAGAGAGGAAGGAAGAGAGGGGTTTAGAGAGAGAGAGGAAGGAAGAGAGGGGTTTAGAGACAGAGAGAGGAAGGAAGAGAGGGGTTTAGAGACAGAGAGGAAGGAAGAGAGGGGTTTAGAGACAGAGAGAGGAAGGAAGAGAGGGGTTTAGAGACAGAGAGAGAAGGAAGAGAGGGGTTTAGAGACAGAGAGAGGAAGGAAGAGAGGGGTTTAGAGACAGAGAGAGGAAGGAAGAGAGGGGTTTAGAGACAGAGAGAGGAAGGAAGAGAGGGGTTTAGAGACAGAGAGAGGAAGGAAGAGAGGGGTTTAGAGACAGAGAGAGGAAGGAAGAGAGGGGTTTAGAGACAGAGAGAGGAAGGAAGAGAGGGGTTTAGAGACAGAGAGAGGAAGGAAGAGAGGGGTTTAGAGACAGAGAGGAAGGAAGAGAGGGGTTTAGAGACAGAGAGAGGAAGGAAGAGAGGGGTTTAGAGACAGAGAGAGGAAGGAAGAGAGGGGTTTAGAGACAGAGAGAGGAAGGAAGAGAGGGGTTTAGAGACAGAGAGAGGAAGGAAGAGAGGGGTTTAGAGACAGAGAGGGGAAGGAAGAGGGGTTTAGAGAGAGAGGGGAAGGAAGAGAGGGGTTTAGAGACAACGAGAGGAAGGAAGAGAGGGGTTTAGAGACAGAGAGGGGAAGGAAGAGAGGGGTTTAGAGAGAGAGGGGAAGGAAGAGAGGGGTTTAGAGACAACGAGAGGAAGGAAGAGAGGGGTTTAGAGACAGAGAGGGGAAGGAAGAGAGGGGTTTAGAGAGAGAGAGAGGAAGGAAGAGAGGGGTTTAGAGAGAGGGGAAGGAAGAGAGGGGTTTAGAGACAGAGAGAGGAAGGAAGAGAGGGGTTTAGAGAGAGAGGGGAAGGAAGAGAAGGGAAGGAAGAGAGGGGTTTAGAGAGAGAGGGGAAGGAAGAGAGGGGTTTAGAGACAGAGAGGAAGGAAGAGAGGGGTTTAGAGACAGAGCGAAAGAGGTGAGGAGAGAAAGATAGGAGTGTTAGAGACAGAGAGGAAGATGGAGGGGGGTAGAGACCGAGAGAGGAACAACAGGTGTGTGACCTCACCTCTCCAAAGAAATATTTATTCCGTAGCGGTGCCCGATCTACGGTGTGGTCCCGGTAAAGCCCCGCTTCTCCGTTAGCAACCACCTCATTTATCTTGCCCTCAATGACATCACAGTCCTCTTTAGAGAAGACCTCTACCTGAACAATGCCACTCTGGACACGCCTCGCCTCCTGGAGGGAGAGAGAGATGGAGGGAGAGAGAGAGTGATGGAGGGAGAGGGAGAGAGTGATGGAGGGAGAGAGAGTGATGGAGGGAGAGAGAGTGATGGGGGAGAGAGAGTGATGGAGGGAGAGAGAGTGATGGAGGGAGAGAGAGTGATGGAGGGAGAGAGAGTGATGGAGGGAGAGAGAGAGATGGAGGGAGAGAGAGATGGAGGGAGAGAGAGTGATGGGGGAGAGAGAGTGATGGAGGGAGAGAGAGTGATGGAGGGAGAGAGAGTGATGGGGGAGAGAGAGTGATGGAGGGAGACAGAGTGATGGAGGGAGAGAGAGTGATGGAGAGAGATGGAGGGAGAGAGATGGAGGGAGAGAGAGAGATGGAGGGAGAGAGAGAGATGGAGGGAGAGATGGAGGGAGAGAGAAATGGAGGGAGAGAAATGGAGGGAGAGAGAAATGGAGGGAGAGAGAAATGGAGGGAGAGAGAAATGGAGGGAGAGAGAAATGGAGGGAGAGAGAGAGATGGAAAGGGAGAGAGAGAGATGGAAAGGGAGAGAGAGATGGAAAGGGAGAGAGAGATGGAAAGGGAGAGAGAGATGGAAAGGGAGAGAGAGATGGAAAGGGAGAGAGAGATGGAGGGAGAGAGAGATGGAGGGAGAGAAAGTGGGGGGAAAAGGCAGAAATATTGAATGATACTTTGAATTGGATTCATCTCAGAGAAGTTCAGTGTCAACAGCAGGTCCAGGGTCATCATACCTGCTCACGGGACTCCACAGGCTCGACCTCATCCTCGGAGGAATCTCGGTGCTTCCGCTTCCGGCCGTTCCCGTTACTACTACCTCCGTCGGTAACTTTAACTTTCCTATTTTTGTAACTGTCGTCCTTATCGGTAACTCTGTTTTTGTAATTGTCCCGGTGAGGAGTCATGGACTTCAGCTTTTCCCGCAGGTCGGAGAATCCACTGGCTGACATGTTTTATTTTATATATATTGAACAATATAAAATGTAGGAGTTGGTTATATTATAGTTATTTCACTTCCATAATTGTCCGTCTGTAGACGCGGGGACCGGGAGGCTCCCGGTGACCGTCCTCACGGTAGTTATGTTGTGATGTGGCTAACAACTTAGCTCACTTAAAACGGGTTGTTTTCCAACCAAAAAAAGTCGACGATTCAAGTAGTAAATTTATACTATTTTTACGAGTTAAATGACACGGAATGAATCTGCGTCTATTAGTTTAGTCGTTGCGTTATTCCTGTCCTGTTATTGGACTATTTTCATGTGAATACAGGCTAGATAGTTAGCATGGCTAACTGGTTAGCAACCCGTTCAGCAACAGTGTCGGAAGTACTAAAACGGTATTTCAAGTGACGAGGCAAAATCGGTAAAAAAAATAATAATAATTATGTTCTTAGGGTCTTGTCTTGTCCATATGATTTTTAACGGAAGCTTTTTATTTTATTTTTAAATCGTTATTATATAAGTAAAACTCGTTAAAAAACAAAACAACACCTCTAGTTCTGAGCACCACGCATTTCTCATTCCTCTGACCCGGGGGTTGAACCAACTACAGACTCGGGGACTTTCTTCTTGGCGGATCGCATCCAACTGTTCGGTGTGGTTTTATACACTGCCACCTACTGGACTGGAGTGAGAGGGCAGTTCACCGACGTGGTCGGTCTTTTATTTTATTTATTTTTATTTCACTTTATTTAACCAGAACAAATTCTCATTTACAACTGCGACCCTGACCAAGATAAAGTGAATTCACCAATTTGTAAGTCGCTCTGGATAAGAGCGTCTGCCAAATGACTTAAATGTAATGTAAATGATAAAGCAAAGCAGTTCGACACATACAACAATGCAGAGTTACACATGGAGTAAAACAAAACATACAGTCAATAATACAGTAGAAAAATAAGTCTATATACGATGTGAGCAAGTTTGGCGAGATAAGGGAGGTGAAGGCAAAAAAGGTCTACATTCAATTCTCTTCATTAGTCTTGTTCCTCTAAGAAATAAATTAAATAGAGCCCCTTGACATCACCGGCTACACTCATTTTTAAAAAGCCACTTACCCCATTCCCACACACTTTGACCCCTATCTGCTCCTTTCACCATGCCAACGGTCTGAGAGGACGGGACACCCCCCACCTCAACACACTAACTCTTCTGAAGTCAACATTTCATATACTCCAAATACATCTCTGCTGCTGCCATCACAGCATCTATTTTTTCCTGTTGTTTTTACATTCCGTTTATGTGGTACAGTTTTATAAACGTTGTTATGAATGCTAAGATCTGTCTCAGCCTCCAGTATTTATGCTGCAGTAGTTTATGTGGTACAGTTTTATTACCATTGTTATGAATGCTAAGATCTGTCTCAGCCTCCAGTATTTATGCTGCAGTAGTTTATGTGGTACAGTTTTATAACCGTTGTTATGAATGCTAAGATCTGTCTCAGCCTCCAGTATTTATGCTGCAGTAGTTTATGTGGTAGTTTTATTACCATTGTTATGAATGCTAAGATCTGTCTCAGTCTCCAGTATTTATGCTGCAGTAGTTTATGTCGTACAGTTTTATAATGATTGTTATGAATGCTAAGAAGCCAACCTTTACTGAAGTATAAATCAAGTGTTGGCCGATCCCTAATGCGCTGGAACACATTCTACTACTCACAGGGATGCTCTTAGGATCCCCCTCGCCCCGTGACCCATCCTCCTCGACTTTCTTCACTGCCTCAGCATACAACACCTTCTGCACGACTCTGACTCTGGCCCTTTCAACCTGCCTGTCTCACACCGGAGACTTTCTGATCACCCCCTCTACAGTTAACACACACACCATTATCCACCTTCAGATCCCCATCGAGGAGAGGAGTAAAACTCATCCCTTCACCTATTAACAAGTTGACTCTCTCTCTGACAGGTAAACTCATCCATTCACCTATTAACAAGTTGACTCGCTCTAACAGGTACACTCATCCATTCACCTATTAACAAGTTGACTCTGTCTAACAGGTAAACTCATCCATTTACCTATTAACAAGTTGACTCTCTCTCTGACAGGTAAACTCATCCATTCACCTATTAACAAGTTGACTCTCTCTCTGACAGGTAAACTCATCCATTCACCTATTAACAAGTTGACTCGCTCTAACAGGTACACTCATCCATTCACCTATTAACAAGTTGACTCTGTCTAACAGGTACACTCATCCATTCACCTATTAACAAGTTGACTCTCTCTAACAGGTACACTCATCCATTCACCTATTAACAAGTTGGCTCTGTCTAACAGGTAAACTCATCCATTTACCTATTAACAAGTTGACTCTCTCTCTGACAGGTAAACTCATCCATTCACCTATTAACAAGTTGACTCTCTCTGACAGGTAAACTCATCCATTCACCTATTAACAAGTTGACTCTGTCTAACAGGTAAACTCATCCATTCACCTATTAACAAGTTGAATCTCTCTTACAGGTAAACTCATCCATTCACCTATTAACAAGTTGACTCTCTCTGACAGGTAAACTCATCCATTCACCTATTAACAAGTTGACTCTGTCTAACAGGTAAACTCATCCATTCACCTATTAACAAGTTGACTCTGTCTAACAGGTAAACTCATCCATTCACCTATTAACAAGTTGACTCTCTCTGACAGGTAAACTCATCCATTCACCTATTAACAAGTTGACTCTCTCTAACAGTTAAACTCATCCATTCACCTATTAACAAGTTGAATCTCTCTGACAGGTAAACTCATCCATTCACCTATTAACAAGTTGACTCTCTCTGACAGGTAAACTCATCCATTCACCTATTAACAAGTTGACTCTCTCCGACAGGTAAACTCATCCATTCACCTATTAACAAGTTGAATCTCTCTAACAGGTAAACTCATCCATTCACTTATTAACAAGTTGACTCTCTCTGACAGGTAAACTCATCCATTCACCTATTAACAAGTTGACTCTCTCTCTGACAGGTAAACTCATCCATTCACCTATTAACAAGTTGAATCTCTCTAACAGGTAAACTCATCCATTCACCTATTAACAAGTTGACTCTCTCCGACAGGTAAACTCATCCATTCACCTATTAACAACAGTGCCATCCGTTTTGTCACTAAAGCACCTTATACCACCCACCACTGCGACCTGTATGCTCTAGTCGGCTGGCCCTCGCTACATATTCGTCGCCAGACCCACTGGCTCCAGGTCATCTACAAGTCCATGCTAGGTAAAGCTCCGCCTTATCTCAGTTCACTGGTCACGATGGCAACACCCATCCGTAGCATGCGCTCCAGCAGGTGTATCTCACTGATCATCCCTAAAGCCAACACCTCATTTGGCCGCCTTTCGTTCCAGTACTCTGCTGCCTGTGACTGGAACGAATTGCAAAAATCCCTGAAGTTGAAGACTTTTATCTCCCTCACCAACTTCAAACATGTGCTATCTGAGCAGCTAACCGATCGCTGCAGCTGTACATAGTCTATTGCAAAATAACCCACCCATTTTCACCTACCTCATCCCCACACTGTTTTTATTTATTTACTTTTCTGCTCTTTTGCACACCAGTATCTCTACCTGTACATGACCATCTGATCATTTATCACTCCAGTGCTAATCTGCAAAATTGTAATTATTCACCTACCTCCTCATGCCTTTTGCACACAATGTATATAGACTCGCCTTTTTTGTACTGTGTTATTGACTTGTTAATTGTTTACTCCATGTGTAACTCTGTGTTGTCTGTTCACACTGCTATGCTTTATCTTGGCCAGGTCGCAGTTGCAAATGAGAACTTGTTCTCAACTAGCCTACCTGGTTAAATAAAGGTGAAATAAAAAATAAAAACAAGTTGACTCTCTCTGACAGGTAAACTCATCCATTCACCAAATAACAAACATGGTGAATCAAACAATCATCCCTCATGGTGATTTACCATGCTCTATCTGATCTGCAGTCTTACGTACCCAGAACATGCCCTGACGTTGCTCTATCTGATCTGCAGTCTTACGTACTCAGAACATGCTCTGACCCCTCATGAGGATTACAGTATTGTGGCCACCACTCATATCAAGGTTTCTCTATTCATCCCTTCATACAATACAGTTGACATGATTTCTATATTTCACCCTTGACTTGACTACTGTCTTCTGTAGGGATTTAGTGGTGATATTGTCCCTTTACAATACAGTAATTTAGTGGTGATATTGTCCCTTTACAATACAGTAATTTAGTGGTGATATTGTCCCTTTACAATACATTAATTTAGTGGTGATATTGTCCCTTTACAACACAGTAATTTAGTGGTGATATTGTCCCTTTACAATACAGTAATTTAGTGGTGATATTGTCCCTTTACAACACAGTAATTTAGTGGTGATATTGTCCCTTTACAATACAGTAATTTAGTGGTGATATTGTCCCTTTACAACACAGTAATTTAGTGGTGATATTGTCCCTTTACAACACAGTAATTTAGTGGTGATATTGTCCCTTTACAATACAGTCATTTAGTGGTGATATTGTCCCTTTACAATACAGTAATTTAGTGGTGATATTGTCCCTTTACAACACAGTAATTTAGTGGTGATATTGTCCCTTTACAACACAGTAATTTAGTGGTGATATTGTCCCTTTACAACACAGTAATTTAGTGGTGATATTGTCCCTTTACAACACAGTAATTTAGTGGTGATATTGTCCCTTTACAATACAGTCATTTAGTGGTGATATTGTTCCTTTACAACACAGTCATTTAGTGGTGATATTGTCCCTTTACAATACAGTCATTTAGTGGTGATATTGTCCCTTTACAATACAGTCATTTAGTGGTGATATTGTCCCTTTACAATACAGTCATTTAGTGGTGATATTGTCCCTTTACAACACAGTAATTTAGTGGTGATATTGTCCCTTTACAACACAGTAATTTAGTGGTGATATTGTCCCTTTACAATACAGTAATAATTTTTTAGCCTGAAATATGTACAGCATTTTTATTCAAGTGTATTCATTTACAAACTAAACAACATCCACATGATACAAACAGTCTGACAAACTAGACAACATCCACATGATGTAAACAGTCTGACAAACTAAACAACATCCACATGATGTAAACAGTCTGACAAACTAGACAACATCCACATGATGTAAACAGTCTGACAAACTAAACAACATCCACATGATGTAAACAGTCTGACAAACTAAACAACATCCACATGATGTAAACAGTCTGACAAACTAAACAACATCCACATGATGTAAACAGTCTGACAAACTAGACAACATCCACATGATGTAAACAGTCTGACAAACTAAACAACATCCACATGATGTAAACAGTCTGACAAACTAGACAACATCCACATGATGTAAACAGTCTGACAAACTAGACAACATCCACATGATGTAAACAGTCTGACAAACTAAACAACATCCACATGATGTAAACAGTCTGACAAACTAAACAACATCCACATGATGTAAACAGTCTGACAAACTAAACAACATCCACATGATGTAAACAGTCTGACAAACTAAACAACATCCACATGATGTAAACAGTCTGACAAACTAGACAACATCCACATGATGTAAACAGTCTGACAAACTAGACAACATCCACATGATGTAAACAGTCTGACAAACTAAACAACATCCACATGATGTAAACAGTCTGACAAACTAAACAACATCCACATGATGTAAACAGTCTGACAAACTAAACAACATCCACATGATGTAAACAGTCTGACAAACTAGACAACATCCACATGATGTAAACAGTCTGACAAACTAAACAACATCCACATGATGTAAACAGTCTGACAAACTAAACAACATCCACATGATGTAAACAGTCTGACAAACTAAACAACATCCACATGATGTAAACAGTCTGACAAACTAAACAACATCCACATGATGTAAACAGTCTGACAAACTAAACAACATCCACATGATGTAAACAGTCTGACAAACTAAACAACATCCACATGATGTAAACAGTCTGACAAACTAGACAACATCCACATGATGTAAACAGTCTGACAAACTAGACAACATCCACATGATGTAAACAGTCTGACAAACTAGACAACATCCACATGATGTAAACAGTCTGACAAACTAGACAACATCCACATGATGTAAACAGTCTGACAAACTAAACAACATCCACATGATGTAAACAGTCTGACAAACTAGACAACATCCACATGATGTAAACAGTCTGACAAACTAGACAAACATCCACATGATGTAAACAGTCTGACAAACTAAACAACATCCACATGATGTAAACAGTCTGACAAACTAGACAACATCCACATGATGTAAACAGTCTGACAAACTAAACAACATCCACATGATGTAAACAGTCTGACAAACTAAACAACATCCACATGATGTAAACAGTCTGACAAACTAGACAACATCCACATGATGTAAACAGTCTGACAAACTAGACAACATCCACATGATGTAAACAGTCTGACAAACTAAACAACATCCACATGATGTAAACAGTCTGACAAACTAGACAACATCCACATGATGTAAACAGTCTGACAAACTAAACAACATCCACATGATGTAAACAGTCTGACAAACTAAACAACATCCACATGATGTAAACAGTCTGACAAACTAGACAACATCCACATGATGTAAACAGTCTGACAAACTAGACAACATCCACATGATGTAAACAGTCTGACAAACTAAACAACATCCACATGATGTAAACAGTCTGACAAACTAAACAACATCCACATGATGTAAACAGTCTGACAAACTAACAACATCCACATGATGTAAACAGTCTGACAAACTAGACAACATCCACATGATGTAAACAGTCTGACAAACTAGACAACATCCACATGATGTAAACAGTCTGACAAACTAAACAACATCCACATGATGTAAACAGTCTGACAAACTAGACAACATCCACATGATGTAAACAGTCTGACAAACTAAACAACATCCACATGATGTAAACAGTCTGACAAACTAAACAACATCCACATGATGTAAACAGTCTGACAAACTAGACAACATCCACATGATGTAAACAGTCTGACAAACTAGACAACATCCACATGATGTAAACAGTCTGACAAACTAGACAACATCCACATGATGTAAACAGTCTGACAAACTAAACAACATCCACATGATGTAAACAGTCTGACAAACTAAACAACATCCACATGATGTAAACAGTCTGACAAACTAAACAACATCCACATGATGTAAACAGTCTGACAAACTAGACAACATCCACATGATGTAAACAGTCTGACAAACTAAACAACATCCACATGATGTAAACAGTCTGACAAACTAAACAACATCCACATGATGTAAACAGTCTGACAAACTAAACAACATCCACATGATGTAAACAGTCTGACAAACTAAACAACATCCACATGATGTAAACAGTCTGACAAACTAAACAACATCCACATGATGTAAACAGTCTGACAAACTAGACAACATCCACATGATGTAAACAGTCTGACAAACTAAACAACATCCACATGATGTAAACAGTCTGACAAACTAAACAACATCCACATGATGTAAACAGTCTGACAAACTAGACAACATCCACATGATGTAAACAGTCTGACAAACTAGACAACATCCACATGATGTAAACAGTCTGACAAACTAGACAACATCCACATGATGTAAACAGTCTGACAAACTAAACAACATCCACATGATGTAAACAGTCTGACAAACTAGACAACATCCACATGATGTAAACAGTCTGACAAACTAAACAACATCCACATGATGTAAACAGTCTGACAAACTAGACAACATCCACATGATGTAAACAGTCTGACAAACTAAACAACATCCACATGATGTAAACAGTCTGACAAACTAAACAACATCCACATGATGTAAACAGTCAGTGACAAACTAAACAACATCCACATGATGTAAACAGTCTGACAAACTAGACAACATCCACATGATGTAAACAGTCTGACAAACTAAACAACATCCACATGATGTAAACAGTCTGACAAACTAAACAACATCCACATGATGTAAACAGTCTGACAAACTAAACAACATCCACATGATGTAAACAGTCTGACAAACTAAACAACATCCACATGATGTAAACAGTCTGACAAACTAGACAACATCCACATGATGTAAACAGTCTGACAAACTAGACAACATCCACATGATGTAAACAGTCTGACAAACTAGACAACATCCACATGATGTAAACAGTCTGACAAACTAAACAACATCCACATGATGTAAACAGTCTGACAAACTAAACAACATCCACATGATGTAAACAGTCTGACAAACTAAACAACATCCACATGATGTAAACAGTCTGACAAACTAGACAACATCCACATGATGTAAACAGTCTGACAAACTAAACAACATCCACATGATGTAAACAGTCTGACAAACTAGACAACATCCACATGATGTAAACAGTCTGACAAATCTGAAAACAGTCTGACAAACTCCATCCACATGATGTAAACAGTCTGACAAACTAAACAACATCCACATGATGTAAACAGTCTGACAAACTAGACAACATCCACATGATGTAAACAGTCTGACAAACTAAACAACATCCACATGATGTAAACAGTCTGACAAACTAAACAACATCCACATGATGTAAACAGTCTGACAAACTAAACAACATCCACATGATGTAAACAGTCTGACAAACTAAACAACATCCACATGATGTAAACAGTCTGACAAACTAAACAACATCCACATGATGTAAACAGTCTGACAAACTAGACAACATCCACATGATGTAAACAGTCTGACAAACTAAACAACATCCACATGATGTAAACAGTCTGACAAACTAAACAACATCCACATGATGTAAACAGTCTGACAAACTAAACAACATCCACATGATGTAAACAGTCTGACAAACTAGACAACATCCACATGATGTAAACAGTCTGACAAACTAAACAACATCCACATGATGTAAACAGTCTGACAAACTAAACAACATCCACATGATGTAAACAGTCTGACAAACTAAACAACATCCACATGATGTAAACAGTCTGACAAACTAAACAACATCCACATGATGTAAACAGTCTGACAAACTAGACAACATCCACATGATGTAAACAGTCTGACAAACTAGACAACATCCACATGATGTAAACAGTCTGACAAACTAGACAACATCCACATGATGTAAACAGTCTGACAAACTAAACAACATCCACATGATGTAAACAGTCTGACAAACTAAACAACATCCACATGATGTAAACAGTCTGACAAACTAGACAACATCCACATGATGTAAACAGTCTGACAAACTAAAACATCCACATCCACATGATGTAAACAGTCTGACAAACTAGACAACATCCACATGATGTAAACAGTCTGACAAACTAAACAACATCCACATGATGTAAACAGTCTGACAAACTAGACAACATCCACATGATGTAAACAGTCTGACAAACTAAACAACATCCACATGATGTAAACAGTCTGACAAACTAAACAACATCCACATGATGTAAACAGTCTGACAAACTAAACAACATCCACATGATGTAAACAGTCTGACAAACTAAACAACATCCACATGATGTAAACAGTCTGACAAACTAGACAACATCCACATGATGTAAACAGTCTGACAAACTAAACAACATCCACATGATGTAAACAGTCTGACAAACTAAACAACATCCACATGATGTAAACAGACAACATCCACATGACAAAAACTAAACAACATCCACATGATGTAAACAGTCTGACAAACTAAACAACATCCACATGATGTAAACAGTCTGACAAACTAAACAACATCCACATGATGTAAACAGTCTGACAAACTAAACAACATCCACATGAAACAGTCTGACAAACTAAACAACATCCACATGTAAACAGTCTGACAAACTAGACAACATCCACATGATGTAAACAGTCTGACAAACTAAACAACATCCACATGATGTAAACAGTCTGACAAACTAAACAACATCCACATGATGTAAACAGTCTGACAAACTAAACAACATCCACATGATGTAAACAGTCTGACAAACTAAACAACATCCACATGATGTAAACAGTCTGACAAACTAAACAACATCCACATGATGTAAACAGTCTGACAAACTAGACAACATCCACATGATGTAAACAGTCTGACAAACTAAACAACATCCACATGATGTAAACAGTCTGACAAACTAAACAACATCCACATGATGTAAACAGTCTGACAAACTAAACAACATCCACATGTAAACAGTCTGACAAACTAAACAACATCCACATGATGTAAACAGTCTGACAAACTAAACAACATCCACATGATGTAAACAGTCTGACAAACTAAACAACATCCATCATGATGTAAACAGTCTGACAAACTAGACAACATCCACATGATGTAAACAGTCTGACAAACTAAACAACATCCACATGATGTAAACAGTCTGACAAACTAAACAACATCCACATGATGTAAACAGTCTGACAAACTAAACAACATCCACATGATGTAAACAGTCTGACAAACTAAACAACATCCACATGATGTAAACAGTCTGACAAACTAAACAACATCCACATGATGTAAACAGTCTGACAAACTAACAACATCCACATGATGTAAACAGTCTGACAAACTGACAACATCCACATGATGTAAACAGTCTGACAAACTAAACAACATCCACATGATGTAAACAGTCTGACAAACTAAACAACATCCACATGATGTAAACAGTCTGACAAACTAAACAACATCCACATGATGTAAACAGTCTGACAAACTAAACAACATCCACATGATGTAAACAGTCTGACAAACTAAACAACATCCACATGATGTAAACAGTCTGACAAACTAAACAACATCCACATGATGTAAACAGTCTGACAAACTAAACAACATCCACATGATGTAAACAGTCTGACAAACTAAACAACATCCACATGATGTAAACAGTCTGACAAACTAGACAACATCCACATGATGTAAACAGTCTGACAAACTAAACAACATCCACATGATGTAAACAGTCTGACAAACTAAACAACATCCACATGATGTAAACAGTCTGACAAACTAAACAACATCCACATGATGTAAACAGTCTGACAAACTAAAACAACATCATCACATGATGTAAACAGTCTGACAAACTAAACAACATCCACATGATGTAAACAGTCTGACAAACTAAACAACATCCACATGATGTAAACAGTCTGACAAACTAAACAACATCCACATGATGTAAACAGTCTGACAAACTAAACAACATCCACATGATGTAAACAGTCTGACAAACTAAACAACATCCACATGATGTAAACAGTCTGACAAACTAAACAACATCCACATGATGTAAACAGTCTGACAAACTAAACAACATCCACATGATGATGTAAACAGTCTGACAAACTAAACAACATCCACATGATGTAAACAGTCTGACAAACTAAACAACATCCACATGATGTAAACAGTCTGACAAACTAAACAACATCCACATGATGTAAACAGTCTGACAAACTAAACAACATCCACATGATGTAAACAGTCTGACAAACTAAACAACATCCACATGATGTAAACAGTCTGACAAACTAAACAACATCCACATGATGTAAACAGTCTGACAAACTAAACAACATCCACATGACAACATCCACATGATGTAAACAGTCTGACAAACTAAACAACATCCACATGATGTAAACAGTCTGACAAACTAGACAACATCCACATGATGTAAACAGTCTGACAAACTAAACAACATCCACATGATGTAAACAGTCTGACAAACTAAACAACATCCACATGATGTAAACAGTCTGACAAACTAAACAACATCCACATGATGTAAACAGTCTGACAAACTAAACAACATCCACATGATGTAAACAGTCTGACAAACTAAACAACATCCTGACAAACTGATCCACATGATGTAAACAGTCTGACAAACTAGACAACATCCACATGATGTAAACAGTCTGACAAACTAAACAACATCCACATGATGTAAACAGTCTGACAAACTAAACAACATCCACATGATGTAAACAGTCTGACAAACTAAACAACATCCACATGATGTAAACAGTCTGACAAACTAAACAACATCCACATGATGTAAACAGTCTGACAAACTAAACAACATCCACATGATGTAAACAGTCTGACAAACTAACAACATCCACATGATGTAAACAGTCTGACAAACTAGACAACATCCACATGATGTAAACAGTCTGACAAACTAAACAACATCCACATGATGTAAACAGTCTGACAAACTAAACAACATCCACATGATGTAAACAGTCTGACAAACTAAACAACATCCACATGATGTAAACAGTCTGACAAACTAAACAACATCCACATGATGTAAACAGTCTGACAAACTAAACAACATCCACATGATGTAAACAGTCTGACAAACTAAACAACATCCACATGATGTAAACAGTCTGACAAACTAGACAACATCCACATGATGTAAACAGTCTGACAAACTAGACAACATCCACATGATGTAAACAGTCTGACAAACTAAACAACATCCACATGATGTAAACAGTCTGACAAACTAAACAACATCCACATGATGTAAACAGTCTGACAAACTAAACAACATCCACATGATGTAAACAGTCTGACAAACTAGACAACATCCACATGATGTAAACAGTCTGACAAACTAGACAACATCCACATGATGTAAACAGTCTGACAAACTAAACAACATCCACATGATGTAAACAGTCTGACAAACTAAACAACATCCACATGATGTAAACAGTCTGACAAACTAAACAACATCCACATGATGTAAACAGTCTGACAAACTAACAACATCCACATGATGTAAACAGTCTGACAAACTAACATCCACATGATGTAAACAACATCCACATGATGTAAACAGTCTGACAAACTAAACAACATCCACATGATGTAAACAGTCTGACAAACTAAACAACATCCACATGATGTAAACAGTCTGACAAACTAAACAACATCCACATGATGTAAACAGTCTGACAAACTAGACAACATCCACATGATGTAAACAGTCTGACAAACTAAACAACATCCACAACATCAACATCCATGATGTAAACAGTCTGACAAACTAAACAACATCCACATGATGTAAACAGTCTGACAAACTAAACAACATCCACATGATGTAAACAGTCTGACAAACTAGACAACATCCACATGATGTAAACAGTCTGACAAACTAGACAACATCCACATGATGTAAACAGTCTGACAAACTAGACAACATCCACATGATGTAAACAGTCTGACAAACTAAACAACATCCACATGATGTAAACAGTCTGACAAACTAAACAACATCCACATGATGTAAACAGTCTGACAAACTAAACAACATCCACATGATGTAAACAGTCTGACAAACTAAACAACATCCACATGATGTAAACAGTCTGACAAACTAAAACATCCACAGTCTGACAAACATCCACATGATGTAAACAGTCTGACAAACTAAACAACATCCACATGATGTAAACAGTCTGACAAACTAGACAACATCCACATGATGTAAACAGTCTGACAAACTAAACAACATCCACATGATGTAAACAGTCTGACAAACTAAACAACATCCACATGATGTAAACAGTCTGACAAACTAAACAACATCCACATGATGTAAACAGTCTGACAAACTAAACAACATCCACATGATGTAAACAGTCTGACAAACTAGACAACATCCACATGATGTAAACAGTCTGACAAACTAAACAACATCCACATGATGTAAACAGTCTGACAAACTAAACAACATCCACATGATGTAAACAGTCTGACAAACTAACAACATCCACATGATGTAAACAGTCTGACAAACTAAACAACATCCAGATGATGTAAACAGTCTGACAAACAAACAACATCCACATGATGTAAACAGTCTGACAAACTAAACAACATCCACATGATGTAAACAGTCTGACAAACTAAACAACATCCACATGATGTAAACAGTCTGACAAACTAGACAACATCCACATGATGTAAACAGTCTGACAAACTAAACAACATCCACATGATGTAAACAGTCTGACAAACTAAACAACATCCACATGATGTAAACAGTCTGACAAACTAAACAACATCCACATGATGTAAACAGTCTGACAAACTAAACAACATCCACATGATGTAAACAGTCTGACAAACTAAACAACATCCACATGATGTAAACAGTCTGACAAACTAAACAACATCCACATGATGTAAACAGTCTGACAAACTAGACAACATCCACATGATGTAAACAGTCTGACAAACTAAACAACATCCACATGATGTAAACAGTCTGACAAACTAGACAACATCCACATGATGTAAACAGTCTGACAAACTAAACAACATCCACATGATGTAAACAGTCTGACAAACTAAACAACATCCACATGATGTAAACAGTCTGACAAACTAAACAACATCCACATGATGTAAACAGTCTGACAAACTAGACAACATCCACATGATGTAAACAGTCTGACAAACTAAACAACATCCACATGATGTAAACAGTCTGACAAACTAAACAACATCCACATGATGTAAACAGTCTGACAAACTAAACAACATCCACATGATGTAAACAGTCTGACAAACTAAACAACATCCACATGATGTAAACAGTCTGACAAAAACAACATCCACATGATGTAAACAGTCACAAACTGACAACATCCACATGATGTAAACAGTCTGACAAACTAGACAACATCCATGATGTAAACAGTCTGA
>NW_027008892.1:0-66366 GCF_036934945.1 Oncorhynchus masou masou
GTCCGGTGAAAACTAGCACAGAGACAGGAACAATCACCCACGAAATGCACAGCGAAATCAGGCTCCCTAAATACTGTTCCCAATCAGCGACAACGAGAAGCACCTGACTCTGATTGAGAACCGCCTCAGGCAGCCAACCTAATTAACACACACACACACACCCCTAACCAGCTACAATCCCAACTACTACAAAACCCCAATATGAAAATACAATACAAAATAACACCATGTCACACCCTGGTCTGACTAACTAATTAACTAAAACACACAATACTAAGACCAAGGCGTGACACAGTCAGTCAGTCAGTCAGTCAGTCTGTCTGTCTGTCTGTCTGTCTGTCTGTCTGTCTGTCTGTCTGTCTGTCTGTCTGTCTGTCTGTCTGTCTGTCTGTCTGTCTGTCTCGCTCTCCCTTTCTCTAAATTAATCACCACAACACATCCCTGCTGCTACTTGATGAGGTCACTAGGTATTGTGTTAAGGCTGCTACAATATCATTGAGTTACACAGCTACTTTAGCTGTACTTTAGCTACAGCTTTTAAATGTTATAAAACATCATTCAACATGAGGCAGACAGCTCTTACATTTCTCCAGTGTGTCAGCAAGCTCCTTCTGGTTCATTTTCCTCAGGACGTGCAGTGTGATCTTCAGAGCCCCCTCTCTGGCACTGCTCTCCTGCTTCTCATCTTCAGCATCCACCACTTCCTTATCCTGCTTCTGACTCTCAAAGCCTTCTGGGAGTTCTGGACTAAGAATCCTCTTGAAAATCTTCAGCTCGGCCTTCACAAATGTCATAATTTTCTCTTCAAGCATCTGAAATAAATGAAGTAAATAAGTTAAGCAAGAGACGAAATGCTTTCTCATTAACACCTTAATGAATGATTGACAGATCAGATTTACTAGAGGTAAACAGATACAAATGTACATAACAGGACCACATACACTGAATATGGAGTCCAGGTCTGTTTGATGACTCTGGGAAGACTGACCACTGAGAATCTCTGACTCTGATCTCTCCTGTTGGTTTCTGTGGACAAAACATGAGATTACATCTCATCATCCATGTAGTACACACACACACACACACACACACACACACACACACACACACACACACACATGCACACAAGCACACACACACACACGGAGGGAATGTTGTGTTTGTTTAATATTATGAAAATCAACAAAATGATTAGCCTATGGATTATGAAAAAACAACAATAAATGGGAAAATGGGAGAGGAGAAATGACTAGAGACAGTGTTGTTTAACTCACTGACCAGGACCCATGAGTTCTTCTTACCTTTGTTCAGTAGAAAAGTCTCCCTCTCTAAAGTTTAGAGGTTGACCCATAGACTGGTTACTCTTCATGGACACACAGCTGGGTCCATGGGAGGCTGGTCTCTCCTGCTTGATTGGACTTCAACACAACAGAGACAAACATTACATCTGTTAAGGCTGTGTAAGGGAGGCAAAGTCAGGTGCAGGAGAGCAGAGTAGAGTAAACAGGCTCTCTTTTATTCCTGTCAAAAAGAGGCATATGACATCATAGTGGCCAAAAAACACAGAACGTGAATACAAAAGTGAAACACCATTAGCAATAAACAATTAGACACAAAGACATGATGGGGAACAGAGGACTAAATACATGTAGATTGATTGGGGAATGAGGTGTGTAATGGAACAAGACAAAACAAATGGACAAGTGAGAAATGGAGCGGCGATGGAAAGCCGTGATGTCGATCACCGAACGAACAAGTAGCTGTAGTCATGACAACATCTCTCATCTACTCTGAGCTCAGAAACATAAGAAGAGTTTCATTTCATTTCGAAACGTTATATACACATTTTCAGACATGTTGGTAAATTTGCATTCATCTCATAAAGATATATTGAAAGAGATTGGTGTGTTTTTTCACTATCTAATCATGGCATGGGGTTGTTCAATGGCAGACATGTATTTCTTTAAAATCTATGACTTGATGGTTTCATTTCAGAGAGACAAATAATCATGTTATTTAGCTAAATGCTAAACATCTTCCTCTCAGAGAAATCAGTAGTACTGCTAGGTTTTACACAGTAATCATATACAGTACCTTGCGAAAGTATTCGCCCCCCTTGAACTTTGCGACCTTTTGCCACATTTCAGGCTTCAAACATAAAGATATAAAACTGTATTTTTTGTGAAGAATCAACAACAAGTGGGACACAATCATGAAGTGGAACGACATTTATTGGATATTTCAAACTTTTTTAACAAATAAAAAACTGAAAAATTGGGTGTGCAAAATTATTCAGCCCCTTTACTTTCAGTGCAGCAAACTCTCTCCAGAAGTTCAGTGAGGATCTCTGAATGATCCAATGTTGACCTAAATGACTAATGATGATAAATACAATCCACCAGTGTGCAATCAAGTCTCCGTATAAATGCACCTGCACTGTGATAGTCTCAGAGGTCCGTTAAAAGTGCAGAGAGCATCATGAAGAACAAGGAACACACCAGGCAGGTCAGAGATACTGTTGTGAAGAAGTTTAAAGCCGGATTTGGATACAAAAGATTTCCTAAGCTTTAAACATCCCAAGGAGCACTGTGCAAGCGATAATATTGAAATGGAAGTAGTATCAGACCACTGCAAATCTACCAAGACCTGGCCATCCCTCTAAACTTTCAGCTCATACATGAGAAGACTGATCAGAGATGCAGCCAAGAGGCCCATGATCACTCTGGATGAACTGCAAGAGATCTACAGCTGAGGTGGGAGACTCTGTCCATAGGAAAACAATCAGTCGTATATTGCACAAATCTGGCCTTTATGGAAGAGGGCAAGAAGAAAGCCATTTCTTAAAGATATCCATAAAAGGTGTCGTTTAAAGTTTGCTACAAGCCACCTGGGAGACACACCAAACATGTGGAAGAAGGTACTCTGGTCAGATGAAACCAAAAATGAACCTTTTGGCAACAATGCAAAACGTTATGTTTGGCGTAAAAGCAACACAGCTCATCAACCACAACACACCATCCCCACAGTCAAACATGGTGGTGGCAGCATCATGGTTTGGGCCTGCTTTCTTCAGCAGGGACAGGGAAGATGGTTAAAATTGATGGGAAGATGGATGGAGCCAAATACAGGACCATTCTGGAAGAAAACCTGATGGAGTCTGCAAAAGACCTGAGACTGGGACGGAGATATGTCTTCCAACAAGACAATGATCCAAAACATAAAGCAAAATCTACAATGGAATGGTTCAAAAAATAAACATATCCAGGGTGTTAGAATTCAGTCCAGACTCAATCCATCGAGAATCTGTGGAAAGAACTGAAAAACTGCTGTTCACAAATGATCTCCATCCAACCTCACTGACCTAGAGCTGTTTTGCAAGGAGGAATGGGAAAAAATTTCAGTCTCTCGATGTGCAAAACTGATAGAGACATACCCCAAGCGACTTACAGCTGTAATCGCAGCAAAGTGGCGCTACAAAGTATTAACTTAATGGGGCTGAATAATTTTGCACGCCCAATTTTTCAGTTTTGATTTGTTAAAAAAGTTTGAAATATCCAATATATTCCAATATAGTGTCGTTCCACTTAATGATTGTGTCCCACTTGTTGTTGATTCTTCACAAAAAAATACAGTTTTATATCTTTATGTTTGAAGCCTGAAATGTGGCAAGAGGTCGCAAAGTTCAAGGGGGCCGAATACTTTCGCAAGGCACTGTATATCTGCCTCACTCTCAGAGAAATCAGTAGTACTGGTAGGTTTTACATAGGAATAATATATATCTGGTTTTACAGTAACATTTAACAAATAATAACATAAAAAAATAGATTTGTTCGTATTTAAAAAAAATGTTTTTATTGGTGCGACCATTTACAGTTAAACTCAGTTCAACTCTTTAGCTATTATTTAATTATTTTTTATTATGAAGGGAGGCTAAATGCTCGCAGGATTCACTCAATTCAATGCTAATGGCAGCAAGCAATGTCATATTATTTTTGACTGCTACAGCAACATACAGATGGGCTTCAGATACAGAGAGGACAGAGAGGTGCTGTTTCACTCAGATGTTTTCTCCGGTGAGAAACATTCAGCCTCTTGCCAATTGAAGCAAAATTATGAAACACGAAAGATACATTATTTAAAAAAATATGTACATATTTTTCTTAGTACATTTTTGGAGATGCTTGGCTTCCATTTTCCATTCCATGCAAATACAATTTTACAAACTAGCTAAGTGTAAAAATATGCTTCAAATGAAGACTAAGGTGACTGCGTTAAAGCAAATAAACAGCAGGCTATAGGCCTATTTCAATAATATTGAAATACATTTCATGTTTGATCAATTTAGTTATATTGTAACGGGGCGTTCTTTTGTTGTTGAAGGAGAGTCGGACCGAAATGCAGCGTGTAAGTTACTCATGTTTATTAAGTGAAGACAAAACGAACGAACTAACACGAATAACTAATAAATACAAAAAACAACAAACAGAACGAAACCTAATACAGCCTGACTGGTGCAAACTACACAGAGACAGGAACAATCACCCACGAAATACAAGGCGAAAAACAGGCTACCTAAATACGGTTCCCAATCAGCGACAATGAGAAGCACCTGACTCTGATTGAGAACCGCCTCAGGCAGCCAACCTATTTAACACACACACACCCCCTAATCAGCTACAATCCCAGACACTACAAACCCCAATACAAAAACACAATACATAACCCCATGTCACACCCTGGTCTGACTAACTAATAAACTAAAACACAAAATACTAAGACCAAGGCGTGACATATATTTTCCTACTTTCAGACTACTGTCTGTAATTTGTCTCAATATATTTCATGATGTGGAGCCTAACATGAACACAATGATGTGCTACTGTCTGTAATTTGTCTCAATATATTTCATGGTGTGGAGCCTAACATGAACACAATGATCTTCCAAGTCTGTGATTTAGTGCATTTTTATTGGGCAAGCGTTAGAAAAAGCCACCTCAATATTTGCAGCCATAGGTGATAATATTTCTCTAGGTGCTGATTCTTCAATCAGTATTGTGAAATAAATATAATGTTGAGGAAAGATTTGAATGGAGAAAGCTGATCTGAGAGCAGCGCTCCCTTTCTTTCCATCCTATCACAACACACTCAGTTGTAAGAAAACACTCCTAAATCAGTCCTAAAGCTGTCGGGAAACCGGACGCAGAACAATTTTTTCCCTAATAAAAATGTATCTACCTCTACAAAAAATATGCATTAATTATAATATATCTACATAATAATTCACTATTCATGCTGTTGCAGGAATATTTTCTGCAGTGAAAAACCGGGTCAAATTAAGATGTGGCATCTGTAAGAGCAGTAATCTTAAAATAGCTAGGTGAGATAGGTGAGACAACTACCCTATCACAGCCAAGTATATAAGATACAAACATTCCATTCCCGCTAAAAAATTGATGTACAAAGTTGATGTACAAAGTTTTTCACCAAAAACAATAATAATTAACATCTAAAATCTATTAATAAATTATCTGACATTTTGCACAACCAATAATGTCGGAGAAAAAACAAAATGTGTTTTTTTTTGCTTTTGGAAATAAATGTTTCTTAAATTCTTAAACAAAATTGTCATCTCACCTCTTATCTTCGGTGTCATGTCCCCCAGAGAGACTCATTTTAGAGGCAGGGCCCCTAAACAGAGATCCAAAATGTTGGTTGTGGTTAACACAGTGACAAGTAAACAGAGATCCAACAGTCCATTGTCTTTTATACATACTTTCCATTTGGATTTAGTCGTTGAAGTTAATACTGAAAACATTTGTTTTGGTAATGTCACCCCCGACCCACCTGGAGCCCTGGCGTGACCCACAAGTGGTCCTGACAGAGTTTACATAGACTACCAGTAGCAGGACTCATCACCTTCAAATCAGTTTCATTCTAAATAACTGAGAATATAGTGATATTTCCTAAAGAGACAGGTCGTTCAGCAATATAAAGGATATTTCAAAACATTTCCCACAGAGACCATCAGGTCGTTCAGCAATATAAAGGATATTTCAAAACATTTCCCACAGAGACCCACAGGTCGTTCAGCAATATAAAGGATATTTCAAAACATTTCCCACAGAGACCATCAGGTCGTTCAGCAATATAAAGGATATTTCAAAACATTTCCCACAGAGACCCACAGGTCGTTCAGCAATATAAAGGATATTTCAAAACATTTCCCACAGAGACCATCAGGTCGTTCAGGAATATAAAGGATCATATCTCAGCCTATTCTGTCTATTGAATGTGTGACGACCTCAGTTCATAATAATTATCCTCTAGACTTACCAGTCTGCCCTTCTTCCCTTCAAATCAGAACATTTATCCCACTTCAAGTTGTGCAGACAAATCTGTGCCACTGTTTCTACAGCCATTTTGTAACTGCGTAAGCTACACACTTATTTATAATGGGGTGGCAGGGTAGCCTAGTGGTTAGAGTGTTGAACTAGTAACCGCAAGTTCAAACCCCCGAGCTGACAAGGTACAAATCTGTCATTCTGCCCCTTAACAGGCAGTTAACCCACTGTTCCTAGGCCGTCATTGAAAATAAGAATGTGTTCTTAACTGACTTGCCTGGTAAAATAAAGGTAAATTTAAAAACATTTCATGAGGAAATCCCATATTTTCTGACGCTGTTGCAGAGGAAGTAGTCTGTATTACAAACTCCAAAAACCTTTTTATATTCATCTCAAATACACTACAAGTTTTAAATTCCCTACATTGCAGGAAAGTTCTCATGCAAAAGGTTATACATTCAGATCCTGTACAGAGATTGTTTTGGGAATCCTGAAAGATAACAGTGAATATGAGACATGGAGGAAGGTATTGGGAAGGTAGAAGGATAACATTGAATTCCCCTCCAGTATTGAAAACAGGAAGTGAACTTAGTCACAAGGTTATGCCAACTCCAGTAGTGTTGCAAAATCCTTACCACCCCACTCTTCCCCATCAGTCTTAAGAACAGAACCTGTGGTTTAATGTAGATACATGTAGATACAACAGAAACAACATGTGGTTTAATGTAGATACATGTAGATACAACAGAAACAACATGTGGTTTAATGTAGATCCATGTAGATACAACAGAAACAACATGTGGTTTAATGTAGATACATGTAGATACAACAGAAACAACATGTGGTTTAATGTAGATCCATGTAGATACAACAGAAACAACATGTGGTTTAATGTAGATACATGTAGATACAACAGAAACAACATGTGGTTTAATGTAGATCCATGTAGATACAACAGAAATAGCATGTGGTTTAATGTAGATCCATGTAGATACAACAGAATCAACATGTGGTTTAATGTAGATCCATGTAGATACAACAGAAACAACATGTGGTTTAATGTAGATACATGTAGATACAACAGAAACAACATGTGGTTTAATGTAGATACATGTAGATACAACAGAAACACCATGTGGTTTAATGTAGATCCATGCATGGTATTCTCAACTTCTCTTTTATTAGAACAGAGACATTTCAGAGAGGAGTCTGGTGGGAGGAGCTATAGTCTGGTGGGAGAGCTATAGGAGGACGGGTTCATTTTTATGGCTGAAATGGAATAAATAAATTAAGTGTTTGATGTTCCATTTATTCCATTCCAGTCTTTACACTGAGCCTGTCCTCCTATAGCTCCTCCACCAGCCTCCTCTGGTTTGTATGTGAAAGTATTCAGGTGTTCATGTTGCTGTGGAGGCAAAATTATATATATTTATTTAAAAAAACTTTACAGGTCCAATGCTGTCGTAAAAATAAAGTAAAATAAAATGTGTAAATGGTGGATTTCTAAGTTTTGTATAAAAAAGTATAAAGTTAAAAGTTCTACCCGATGACAGTGTCACGCCTTGGTCTTAGTATTTTGTGTTTTAGATAATTAGTTGGTCAGGCCAGGTGTGACATGGGTTTATGTTATTGTGTTGTCGTATTGTTTTTTTTGTAGGCATTGGGATTGTGGTTGATTAGGGTGTGTTTAGTTTAGGTTTGGCTGCCTGAGGCGGTTCTCAATCAGAGTCAGGTGATTCTTGCTGTCTCTGATAGGGAACCGTATTTAGGTAGCCTGGGTTTCACTGTGTATTTCGTGGGTGATTGTTCCTGTCTCTGTGTAGTGTTCACCAGATAGGCTGTAATAGGTTTCACGTTCCGTTTGTTGTTTTTTGTATTTATTAGTTATTTCATGTATCGCTCCGTTTTTCTTCATTAAAGACATGAGTAACCACCACGCTGCATTTCGGTCCGACTATCATTCAACAAACGAAGAACGTCGTTACAGACATCATCACAAGTTATAACATTTCAAATCAGTGGTTTTCAAACACAATTAGATTGTAAATGGTGTTTGGAGCAATACAAAACCTAAACTATTGCAGATTTGAAAAATCACTGTTTTTTTTACTTTTATGTCACGGAAAACATATTTTTAAGACTTTTCTACTTCTATTTGTCACTCCAGATCATAGTAAATCTAGTAAAACTAATTCCACACATGATAAGAGTTGGCCTGATCAGCCTGTCCATCGACACCCTCCTAAACCAAAACCACAACCAATTTCAAACATGATAAGAGTCAGCCTGATGACAAGATTACATTTCCAATAATCTGATGAGTGACAATATTACGCCTATCAGTTGTCACATATATACATGAAGGGATGGGAGCATCTAGTACATGAAAAGATTGGAGCATCTAGTACATGAAGAGATGGGAGCATCTAGTACATGAAGAGATGGGAGCATCTAGTACATGAAGAGATGGGAGCATCTAGTACATGAAGAGATGGGGGCATCTAGTACATGAAGAGATGGGAGCATCTAGTACATGAAGAGATGGGAGCATCTAGTACATGAAGAGATGGGAGCATATAGTACATGAAGAGATGGAGCTTCTAGTACATGAAGGGATGGGAGCATATAGTACATGAAGAGATGGGAGCATATAGTACATGAAGAGATGGGAGCATCTAGTACATGAAGAGATGGGAGCATCTAGTACATGAAGAGATGGGAGCATCTAGTACATGAAGAGATGGGAGCATCTAGTACATGAAGAGATGGAGCATCTAGTACATGAAGAGATGGGGGCATCTAGTACATGAAGAGATGGGAGCATCTAGTACATGAAGAGATGGGAGCATCTAGTACATGAAGAGATGGGAGCATCTAGTACATGAAGAGATGGGAGCATATAGTACATGAAGAGATGGGAGCTTCTAGTACATGAAGAGATGGGAGCATATAGTACATGAAGAGATGGGAGCATCTAGTACATGAAGAGATGGGAGCATCTTGTAATTGACAGATGAAGTGAATGGAGCATCTATTTATTAAATCCTCCTTCAGTCACAAGCACTTAAAACATTGTGATTTCTATATATAATACTGTATCATAGATCAGATTCTGCAGGTTAAACATTGTGGTTTCTATATAATACTGTATCAGAGATCAGATTCTGCAGGTTAAACATTGTGATTTCTATATAATACTGTATCTGAGAGCAGATTCTGCAGGTTAAACATTGTGATTTCTATATAATACTGTATCATAGATCAGATTCTGCAGGTTAAACATTGTGATTTCTATATAATACTGTATCAGAGATCAGATTCTGCAGGTTAAACATTGTGATTTCTATATACTGTATCAGAGATCAGATTCTGCAGGTTAAACATTGTGATTTCTATATAATACTGTATCAGAGATCAGATTCTGCAGGTTAAACATTGTGGTTTCTATATAATACTGTATCATAGATCAGATTCTGCAGGTTAAACATTGTGATTTCTATATAATACTGTATCAGAGATCAGATTCTGCAGGTTCATTGACACGCACCTTTCAAATAACTCTCAGCATTCAAGAGGTGCAGCTTTATTTCCAAAGTTCACTTTTTCTTTCCAACAACATCTGTGTTGTCCAGGTATTTATCACAGGACCCCTGTAGCAGCAGTATTGATCAACATCTGTGTTGTCCAGGTATTTATCACAGGACCCCTGTAGCAGCAGTATTGAGCTGCTACTAAGCAGAAACTAGTACCACAATCAAATTAAAATCAAATTATTCTGTCATCAATGGATGAACGGCCAATAGAAACCAGATAGAAACTGGTGCATGTGACTTCAGTTCTGGTTTGCCACAGACTTGCTGAATGTCTTTCCATGTCTGGGGAAATGAAACCAGGCCAGCAGCTGACTGTCAGACTGTGGTTTTGAGTCACGTGGAGCCTGACATGGACAAAGGCAGACATGTGACCATGGACAACATCTTCACATCATTTTCACTGTCAGGCAAGTTGATTACAAACAAGACTAGCCTGCTAGGAACAGTGAACAAACAAACAAGACTAGCCTGCTAGGAACAGTGAACAAACAAACAAGACGAGCCTGCTAGGAACAGTGAACACACAAACAAGACTAGCCTGCTAGGAACAGTGAACACACAAACAAACAAGACTAGCCTGCTAGGAACAGTGAACACACAAACAAGACTCGCCTGCTAGGAACAGTGAACACACAAAAGAAGACTAGCCTGCTAGAACAGTGAACAAACAAACAAGACTATCCTGCTAGGAACCGTGAACGAACAAAACAAGACTAGCCTGCTAGGAAACAGTGAACAAACAAACAAGACTAGCCTGCTATGAACAGTGAACAAACAAACAAGACTAGCCTGCTATGAACAGTGAACAAACAAACAAGACTAGCCTGCTATGAACAGTGAACAAACAAACAAGACTAGCCTGCTAGGAACAGTGAACAAACAAACAAGACTAGCCTGCTATGAACAGTGAACAAACAAACAAGACTAGCCTGCTATGAACAGTGAACAAACAAACAAGACTAGCCTGCTATGAACAGTGAACAAACAAACAAGACTAGCCTGCTATGAACAGTGAACAAACAAACAAGACTAGCCTGCTAGGAACAGTGAACAAACAAACAAGACTAGCCTGCTATGAACAGTGAACAAACAAACAAGACTAGCCTGCTAGGAACAGTGAACAAACAAACAAGACTAGCCTGCTATGAACAGTGAACAAACAAACAAGACTAGCCTGCTAGGAACAGTGAACAAACAAACAAGACTAGCCTGCTATGAACAGTGAACAAACAAACAAGACTAGCCTGCTAGGAACAGTGAACACACAAAGAAGACTAGCCTGCTATGAACAGTGAACACACAAACAAGACTAGCCTGCAGGGAACAGTGAAGACACAAAGAAGACTAGCCTGCTAGGAACAGTGAACAAACAAACAAGACTAGCCTGCTAGGAACAGTGAACACACAAACAAGACCAGGCCTGCTAGAACAGAACACACAAACAAGACTAGCTCTGCTATGGGAACAGTGAACAAACAAATAGACCAGCCTGCTAGAACAGTGAACAAACAAACAAGACTCCCGCCTGCTAGGAACAGTGAACAAACAAACAAGACTCGCCTGCTAGGAACAGTGAACAAACAAACAAGACTCGCCTCGCTTGGAACAGTGAACACACAAACAAGACTAGCCTGCTAGGAGATACTTGCCGCTGGCCTGTTGCGCTTGTTCTACAATGTGCTTGACATGGCTGCTATCAACACTTGTACAAGCAATGCCTTGTCAAGACAGTCAGCAGGAGAGATTTCATCATCGGTCTTGCATGTGAGCCATGAGAACCACATGAACGCAGAGAAAGAAGCTACAGTCACCAAGCAGGCAGCAGGTCCTGTTCTCCTCTTCCCAAGGCACCACAGCACCAAGCAGGCAGCAGATCCTGCTCTCCCTCGTCCCCAAGCTCCACAGCAGGCAGCAGGTCTACCTCTTCCCCAAGCTCCACAGCAGGCAGCAGGTCTACCTCTTCCCCAAGCACCACAGCAGGTCCTGCTCTCCCTCTTCCCCAAGCTCCACAGCAGGTACTGCTCTCCCTCTTCCCCAAGCACCACATCACTAAGCAGGCAGCAGGTCCTGCTCTCCTCTTCCCCAAGCACCACAGCACCAAGCAGGCAGCAGATCCTGCTCTCCCTCTTCCCCAAGCACCACAGCAGGGCAGGTCTCCCTCTTCCCCAAGCACCACAGCAGGTCCTGCTCTCCCTCTTCCCCAGCACCACTGCAGGTCCTGCTCTCCTCTTCCCTAGCACCACTGCAGGTCCTGCTCCTCCTCTTCCCCAAGCACCACAGCAGGTACTGCTCTCCTCTCCCCAAGCACCACAGCAGGTCCTGCTTCTCCCTCTCCCCAAGCACCACAGCAGGTCCTGCTCTCTTCCCCAAGCACCACAGCATGTCCTGCTCTCCCTCTACCTAAGCACCACAGCATGTCCTGCTCTCCCTCTTCCCCAAGCACCACAGCAGGTCCTGCTCTCCCTCTTCCCCAAGCACCACAGCAGGTCCTGCTCTCCTCTTCCCCAAGCACCACAGCAGGTCCTGCTCTCTCTTCCCCGGCACCACAGCATGTCCTGGCTCTCCCTCTTCCCCAAGCAGCACAGCAGGTCCTGCTCTCCCTCTTACCCAAGCAGCACAGGAAAGGAGAAACAATGTCAAGTCGCCAGATTCACACACCAAACAAGGCCGATGAAAACTGTGTGCAGGGAAACCGATTTGACTTGTTTGTGGACCTGAAAGCATAAAGAGAAGGGGATTTGATTCATGTGTAGCTAAGTGCTACAGTGTCTGATAGCATAGAGAGAAGAGTTGATTCATGTGTAAAGGTGATCTGGTGTCTGATAGCATAAAGAGAAGAGGGGATTGATTCATCAAAGGTGCTACAGTGTCTGATAGCATAGAGAAGAGGGGATTGATTCATGTAAAGGTGATCACAGAGTGTCTGGTAGCATAGAGAAGAAGGGGATTGATTCATGTGTAAGGTGGTCTACAGTGTCTGGTAGCATAGAGAGAAAGAGGGGATTGATTCATGTGTAAAGGTGCTACAGTGTCTGACAGCATAAAGAGAGAGTTGATTCGTAATGTAAAGGTGCTACAGTGTCTGATAGCATAGAGAGAAGAGGGGATTGATTCATGTGTAAAGGTGCTACAGGTGTCTGATAGCATCGAGAGAAGAGGGGATTGATTCATGTGTAAAGGTGCTACAGTGTCTGACAGCATAAAGAGAAGAGGGGATTGATTCATGTGTAAAGGTGCTACAGTGTCTGACAGCATAAAGAGAAGAGGGGATTGATTCATGTGTAAAGGTGATCTACAGTGTCTGATAGCATAGAGAGAAGAGGGGATTGATTCATGTGTAAAGGTGGTCTACAGTGTCTGATAGCATAGAGAGAAGAGGGGATTGATTCATGTAAAGGTGGTCTACAGTGTCTGATAGCATAGAGAGAGAAGAGGGGATTGATTCATGTGTAAAGGTGGTCTACAGTGTCTGGTAGCATAAAGGGGATTGATTCATGTGTAAAGGTGATCTACAGTGTCTGGTAGCATGGGGAAAGGAGGGGATTGATTCATGTGTAAAGGTGATCTACAGTGTCTGACTGCATCGAGAGAAGAGGGGATTGATTCATGTGTAAAGGTGATCTACAGTGTCTGACAGCATAAAGAGAAGAGGGGATTGATTCATGTGTAAAGGTGATCTACAGTGTCTGACAGCATCGAGAGAAGAGGGGATTGATTCATGTGTAAAGGTGATCTACAGTGTCTGACAGCATAAAGAGAAGAGGGGATTGATTCATGTGTAAAGGTGCTACAGTGTCTGATAGCATAGAGAGAAGAGGGGATTGATTCATGTGTAAAGGTGATCTACAGTGTCTGACAGCATAAAGAGAAGAGGGATTGATTCATGTGTAAAGGTGCTACAGTGTCTGATAGCATAAAGAGAAGAGGAGATTGATTCATGTAAAGGTGATCTACAGTGTCTGACAGCATAAAGAGAAGAAGGGATTGATTCATGTGTAAAGGTGATCTACAGTGTCTGATAGCATAGAGAGAAGAGGATTGATTCATGGTAAAGGTGGTCTACAGTGTCCGATAGCACATAAAGAGAAGAGGGGATTGATTCATGTGTAAAGGTGCTACAGTGTCTGATACAGTCAACACATTATTGTTTTTACATCTTGTCTTCAATATTTTTCCACAAATATTATTTATGAAATTCATCCTTTACAATTGTTAATTCACTGGTGCTTTTGTTTAGGAATGCAGAATACATTTCACCTGGCTGGTTTTTATTATTATTAGATATTTATTGTTTAGTAATACAGAATACATTTCACCTGGCTGGTTTTATTATTATTATTAGATATTTATTGTTTAGTAATACAGAATACATTGCACCTGGCTGGTTTTACTATTGTTAGATATTTATTGTTTAGTAATACAGAATACATTGCACCTGGCTGGTTTATTATTGTTAGATATTTATTGTTTCTACTTTGTAGAATGAACAATTGTTGTTATTTTATATTTATTGATTTATTTTCTACTTTGTAGAATGAACTATTGTTGTTATTTTATATTTATTGATTTATTTTCTACTTTGTAGAAGGAACTATTGTTGTTATTTTATATTTATTGATTTATTTTCTACTTTGTAGAATGAACTATTGTTATTTTATTGATATAATTCCACTTATATTTCTTCATGTCATTAATCCTTTACAATAGTATGTTACACTATTTATTAAGTGTTTATTTATTAACAAACCGTGTTTTCACACGTTGCACCTTGCTGGTTGATATGCATCTGATGCAGAGTCTCCCTTCACAACATAGAGTTGGTCTGTTTACCTGAACTGTGACATCAGTGATGCAGAGTCTCCCTTCACAACATAGAGTTGGTCTGTTTACCTGAACTGTGACATCAGTGATGCAGAGTCTCCCTTCACAACATAGAGTTGGTCTGTTTACCTGAACTGTGACATCAGTGATGCAGAGTCTCCCTTCACAACATAGAGTTGGTCTGTTTACCTGAACTGTTACATCAGTGATGCATAGTCTCCCTTCACAACATAGAGTTGGTCTGTTTACCTGAACTGTGACATCAGTGATGCAGAGTCTCCCTTCACAACATAGAGTTGGTCTGTTTACCTGAACTGTGACATCAGTGATGCAGAGTCTCCTTCACAACATCAGTGATGCCTCTCACAGCGACAGATTCATACTGGAGCCGATCAGCATGGAAGTGAATCCTATCAGACCACACCCATCTCCCAGTCCTAATAACACTAGAACCACCTGGTCTTTCAGCCTATCAGAACACCCATCTACCAGTCCTGAACACTAGAACCACCTGGTCTTTCAGCCTATCAGAACACCCATCTACAGTCCTGAACACTAGAACCACCTGGTCTTTCAGCCTATCAGAACACCCATCTACCAGTCCTGAACACTAGAACCACCTGGTCTTTCAGCCTGTCAGAACACCCATCTACCAGTCCTGAACACTAGAACCACCTGGTCTTTGAGCCTGTCAGAACACCCATCTACCAGTCCTTAATAACACTAGAACCACCTGGTCTTTGAGCCTGTCAGAACACCCATCTACCAGTCCTTAATAACACTAGAACCACCTGGTCTTTCAGCCTATCAGAACACTCCATCTACCAGTCCTTAATAACACTAGAACCACCTGGTCTTTCAGCCTATCAGAACACCCATCTACCAGTCCTGAACACTAGAACCACCTGGTCTTTCAGCCTATCAGAACACCCATCTACCAGTCCTGAACACTAGAACCACCTGGTCTTTCAGCCTATCAGAACACCCATCTACCAGTCCTTAATAACACTAGAACCACCTGGTCTATGAGCCTATCAGAACACCCATCTACCAGTCCTTAATAACACTAGAACCACCTGGTCTTTCAGCCTATCAGAACACCCATCTACCAGTCCTGAACACTAGAACCACCTGGTCTTTCAGCCTATCAGAACACCCATCTACCAGTCCTTAATAACACTAGAACCACCTGGTCTTTCAGCCTATCAGAACACCCATCTACCAGTCCTTAATAACACTAGAACCACCTGGTCTTTCAGCCTATCAGAACACCCATCTACCAGTCCTGAACACTAGAACCACCTGGTCTTTCAGCCTATCAGAACACCCATCTACCAGTCCTTAATAACACTAGAACCACCTGGTCTTTGAGCCTATCAGAACACCCATCTACCAGTCCTGAACACTAGAACCACCTGGTCTTTGAGCCTATCAGAACACCCATCTACCAGTCCTTAATAACACTAGAACCACCTGGTCTTTGAGCCTATCAGAACACCCATCTACCAGTCCTTAATAACACTAGAACCACCTGGTCTTTCAGCCTATCAGAACACCCATCTACCAGTCCTTAATAACACTAGAACCACCTGGTCTTTCAGCCTGTCAGAACACCCATCTACCAGTCCTTAATAACACTAGAACCACCTGGTCTTTCAGCCTATCAGAACACCCATCTACCAGTCCTTAATAACACTAGAACCACCTGGTCTTTCAGCCTATCAGAACACCCATCTACCAGTCCTTAATAACACTAGAACCACCTGGTCTTTCAGCCTATCAGAACACCCATCTACCAGTCCTTAATAACACTAGAACCACCTGGTCTTTCAGCCTATCAGAACACCCATCTACCAGTCCTTAATAACACTAGAACCACCTGGTCTTTCAGCCTATTTCCATAATTAAAGGGGATACTAGTTGGTGTCTGTATATGGTAGAGATACTGTATATACTGTAATGACCTGGCTAGATCATAAAGGGGATACTAGTTGGTGTCTGTATATGGTAGAGATACTGTATATACTGTAATGACCTGGCTAGATCATAAAGGGGATACTAGTTGCTGTCTGTATATGGTAGAGATACTGTATATACTGTAATGACCTGGCTAGATCATAAAGGGGATACTAGTTGCTGTCTGTATATGGTAGAGATACTGTATATACTGTAATGACCTGGCTAGATCATAAAGGGGATACTAGTTGCTGTCTGTATATGGTAGAGATACTGTATATACTGTAATGACCTGGCTAGATCATAAAGGGGATACTAGTTGGTGTCTGTATATGGTAGAGATACTGTATAAACTGTAATGACCTGGCTAGATCATAAAGGGGATACGAGTTGTGGAGATGATTGTGGACTTCAGGAAACAGCAGAGGGGAACACCCCTATCCACATCGATGGAACAGTAGTGGAGAGGGTAGTAAGTTTTAAGTTCCTCGGCATACACATCACAGACAAACTGAATTGGTCCACTCACACAGACAGCATCGTGAAGAAGGCGCAGCAGCGCCTCTTCAACCTCAGGAGGCTGAAGAAATTTGGCTTGTCACCAAAAGCACTCACAAACTTCTACAGATGCACAATCGAGAGCATCCTGGCGGGCTGTATCACCGCCTGGTACGGCAACTGCTCCGCCCACAACCGTAAGGCTCTCCAGAGGGTAGTGAGGTCTGCACAACGCATCACCGGGGGCAAACTACCTGCCCTCCAGGACACCTACACCACCCGATGTTACAGGAAGGCCATAAAGATCATCAAGGACAACAACCACCCGAGCCACTGCCTGTTCACACCGCTATCAATCCAGAAGGCGAGGTCAGTACAGGTGCATCAAAGCTGGGACCGAGAGACTGAAAAACAGCTTCTATCTCAAGGCCATCAGACTGTTAAACAGCCACCCCTAACATTGAGTGGCTGCTGCCAACACACTGACACTGACTCAACTCCAGCCACTTTAATAATGGGAATTGATTGGAAATGATGTAAAATATATCACTAGCCACTTTAAACAATGCTAACCTAATATAATGTTTACATACCCTACATTATTCATATCATATGCATACGTATATACTGTACTCTATATCATCTACTGCATCCTTATGTAATATATGTATCACTAACCACTTTAACTATGCCACTTTGTTTACATACTCATCTCATATGTATATACTGTACTCGATACCATCTACTGCATCTTGCCTATGCCGTTCTGTACCATCACTCATTCATATATCTTTATGTACATATTCTTTATCCCCTTACACTGTGTATAAGACAGTAGTTTTGGAATTGTTAGTTAGATTACTTGTTGGTTATTACTGCATTGTCGGAACTAGGAGCACAAGCATTTCGCTACACTCGCATTAACATCTGCTAACCATGTGTATGTGACAAATAAAATTTGATTGATTTGATTTGAGATACTGTATATACTGTAATGACCTGTTCCTAGCAGGCTTGTCTTCTTTGTGTGTTCACTGTTCCTAGCAATCAAGTCTTCTTTGTGTGTTCACTGTTCATAGCAGGCTAGTCTTGTTTGTTTGTGTGTTCACTGTTCCTAGCAGGCTAGTCTAGTCTTTTTGTAATCAACTTGTCTGACAGGGAAATTGATGTGAAGAAGTTGTCCATGGTCACATGTCTGCCTTTGTCCATGTCAGGCTCCACGTGACTCAAAACCACAGTCTGACAGTCAGCTGCTGGCCTGGTTTCATTTCCCCAGACATGGAAAGACATTCAGCAAGTCTGTGGCAAACCAGAACTGAAGTCACATGCACCAGTTTCTATCTGGTTTCTATTGGCCGTTCATCCATTGATGACAGAATAATCAGATTTTAATTTGATTGTGGTACTAGTTTCTGCTTAGTAGCAGCTCAATACTGCTGCTACAGGGGTCCTGTGATAAATACCTGGACAACACAGATGTTGATCAATACTGCTGCTACAGGGGTCCTGTAATAAATACCTGGACAACACAGATGTTGATCAATACTGCTGCTACAGGGGTCCTGTGATAAATACCTGGACAACACAGATGTTGATCAATACTGCTGCTACAGGGGTCCTGTGATAAATACCTGGACAACACAGATGTTGATGAAAAACTGTGAACTTTGGAAATAAATACCTGGACTTGAATGTTGATCAGTTATTTGCTAGAAGGGGTCCTGTGATAAATGAACCTGCAGAATCAGATGTCTGATAAGTAAAAATAGAACTTTGGAAATAAAGCTGCAGAATCTGAATGATACAGTATTATATAGAAATCACAATGTTTAACCTGCAGAATCTGATCTCTGATACAGTATTATATAGAAATCACAATGTTTAACCTGCAGAATCTGATCTCTGATACAGTATTATATAGAAATCACAATGTTTAACCTGCAGAATCTGATCTATGATACAGTATTATATAGAAATCACAATGTTTAACCTGCAGAATCTGATCTCAGATACAGTATTATATAGAAATCACAATGTTTAACCTGCAGAATCTGATCTTTCTGATACAGTATTATATAGAAATCACAATGTTTAACCTGCAGAATCTGATCTTTCTGATACAGTTTTATATAGAAATCACAATGTTTAACCTGCAGAATCTGATCTATGATACAGTATTATATAGAAATCACAATGTTTAACCTGCTTGTGACTCTGAAGGAGAATTTGATAAAGAGAGGCTCCTTTCACTGCATCTGTCAATTACAAGAAATCTCTTCACAATGTTTAACCTTCATATAGTAGATGCTCCCATCTCATGATACATGTATTATATAGATGCTCCCATCTCTTCATGTTTAACTCTTCATGTACTAGATCTCCCATCTCTTCATGTATAGATGTATTATCATGTAAATCACAATGTTTAACATGTACTAGATGCTCCCATCTCTTCATGTACTAGATGCTCCCATCTCTTCATATACTAGATGCTCCCATCTCTTCATGTACTAGATGCTCCCATCTCTTCATGTAAGATGCTCCCATCTCTTCATGTACTAGATGCCCCCATCTCTTCATGTACTAGATGCTCCCATCTCTTCATGTACAAGATGCTCCCATCTCTTCATGTACTAGATGCTCCCATCTCTTCATGTACTAGATGCACCCATCTCTTCATGTACTAGATGCTCCCATCTCTTCATGTACTATATGCTCCCATCCCTTCATGTACTAGAAGCTCCCATCTCTTCATGTACTAGATGCTCCCATCTCTTCATGTACTAGATGCTCCCATCTCTTCATGTACTAGATGCTCCCATCTCTTCATGTACTAGATGCCCCCATCTCTTCATGTACTAGATGCTCCCATCTCTTCATGTACTAGATGCTCCCATCTCTTCATGTACTAGATGCTCCCATCTCTTCATGTACTAGATGCTCCCATCTCTTCATGTACTATATGCTCCCATCTCTTCATGTACTATATGCTCCCATCTCTTCATGTACAAGATGCTCCCATCTCTTCATGTACTAGATGCTCCCATCTCTTCATGTACTAGATGCTCCCATCTCTTCATGTACTAGATGCCCCCATCTCTTCATGTACTAGATGCTCCCATCTCTTCATGTACAAGATGCTCCCATCTCTTCATGTACTAGATGCTCCCATCTCTTCATGTACTAGATGCTCCCATCTCTTCATGTACTAGATGCTCCCATCTCTTCATGTACTATATGCTCCCATCCCTTCATGTACTAGAAGCTCCCATCTCTTCATGTACTATATGCTCCCATCTCTTCATGTACTAGATGCTCCCATCTCTTCATGTACTAGATGCTCCCATCTCTTCATGTACTAGATGCCCCCATCTCTTCATGTACTAGATGCTCCCATCTCTTCATGTACTAGATGCTCCCATCTCTTCATGTACTAGATGCTCCCATCTCTTCATGTACTAGATGCTCCAATCTTTTCATGTACTAGATGCTCCCATCCCTTCATGTAATATGTGACAACTGATAGACGTAATATTGTCACTCATCAGATTATTGGAAATGTAATCTTGTCATCAGGCTGACTCTTATCATGTTTGAAATTGGTTGTGGTATGGTTTAAGAGGGGTGTCGATGGATGAAGTCTTATCATGTGTGGAATTAGTTTTACTAGATTTACTATGATCTGGAGTGACAAATAGAAGTAGAAAAGTCTTAAAAATACGTTTTCCGTGACATAAAAGTAAAAAAACAGTGATTTTCAAATCTGCAATAGTTTAGGTTTTGTATTGCTCCAAACACCATTTACAATCTAATTGTGTTTGAAAACCACTGATTTGAAATGTTATAACTTGTGATGATGTCTGTAACGACGTTCTTCGTTTGTTGAATGATAGTCGGACCGAAATGCAGCGTGGTGGTTACTCATGTCTTTAATGAAGTAAAACGGAACGATACATGAAATAACTAATAAATACAAAAAAACAACAAACGGAACGTGAAACCTATTACAGCCTATCTGGTGAACACCACAGAGAGACAGGAACAATCACCCACGAAATACACAGTGAAACCCAGGCTACCTAAATACGGTTCCCTATCAGAGACAGTAAGAATCACCTGACTCTGATTGAGAACCGCCTCAGGCAGCCAAACCTAAACTAAACACACCCCTAATCAACCACAATCCCAATGCCTACAAAAAAACCAATACGACAACACAATAACATAAACCCATGTCACACCCTGGCCTGACCAACTAATTATCTAAAACACAAAATACTAAGACCAAGGCGTGACAGAACCTCCCCCCCCCCCTAAGGTGCGGACTCCCGGACGCACCTCAAAACCATAGGGAGGGTCCGGGTGGGCGTAGTTCCTCCCCTTCGCGTCCTGGGATAATCCACCCTCGCCGCCGACCATGGCCTAATAGTCCTCACCCAGAACCCCACTGAACTGAGGAGTAGCTCGTGACTGAGGGGCAGCTCGGGACTGAGGGGCAGCTTGGGACTGAAGCACTTGGGACTGAAGCAGCTCGGGACTGAGGGGAAGCTCAGGACTGAGGGGCAGCTCGGGACTGAGGGGCAGCCCAGCACTGAGAGGAAGCCCAGCCAGGCAGTTGAATCCGGCAGATCCTGGCTGGCTGACAGTTCTGGCAGATCCTGGCTGACTGGCGGATCTGGAAGAGTCTGGCTGACTAGCAGATCTGGAAGAGTCTGGTTTCACTGGCAGATCTGGAAGAGTCTGGTTGACTGGCAGATCTGGAAGAGTCTGGCTGACTGGCAGATCTGGAAGAGTCTGGTTGACTGGCAGATCTGGAAGAGTCTGGTTGACTGGCAGATCTGGAAGAGTCTGGTTGACTAGCAGATCTGGAAGAGTCGGGCTGACTGGCAGATCTGGAAGAGTCTGGTTGACTGGCAGATCTGGAAGAGTCTGGCTGACTGGCAGATCTGGAAGAGTCTGGCTGACTGGCAGATCCTGGCAGACTGACGGCTCTGGCTGCTTCATGCTGACTGACGGCTCTGGCTGCTCCATGCTGACTGGCGGCTCTGGCTGGTCCATGCAGATTTACAGCTCTGGCGGCTTCTTGCAGACTGACAGCTCAGACTGTTCCATGCAGATTAACAGCTTTGGCAGCTCCTTGCCGACTGGCAGCTCCTTGCAGACTGGCAGCTCCTTGCCGACTGGCAGCTCCTTGCAGACTGGCAACTCCATGCAGACTGGCAGCTCCATGCAGACTGGCAACTCCTTGCAGATTGGCAGCTCTGGCTGCTCCAAGCAGACTGACAGGTCTGGCTGCTCCGAACAGGCAGGAGGCTCCGGCAGCGCTGTAGAGGAAGAAGGCTCTAGAAGCGCTGAACAGGCGGGAGACTCCGACAGAGCAGGAGAGGAGAAAGGCTCCGACAGCGCAGGAGAGGCGAGGCGCACTGTAGAACTGATGCGTGGTGCTGGCACTGGTGGTATTGGGCCGAGGACACGCACAGGAAGCCTGGTGCAGGGAGCTGCTACCGGAGGGCTGGGGTGTGGAGGTGGTACTGGATAGACCGGACCATGCAGGCGCACTGGAGCTCTTGAGCACCGAGCCTGCCCAACCTTACCCGGTTGAATACTCTCGGTCGCCCTGCCAGTGCGGCGAGGGGTGGAATAGCCCGCACTGGGCTATGTAGGCGAACCGGAGACACCGAGCGCAGGCTGGTGCCATGTAAGCCGGCCCAAGGAGACGCACTGGGGACCAGATGCGTAGAGCCGGCTTCATGGCATTTTTTTTTTTTTTTTTTTTTTACCTTTATTTAACCAGACAAGTCAGTTAAGAACAAATTCTTATTTTCAATGACGGCCTGGGAACAGTGGGTTAACTGCCTGTTCAGGGGCAGAATGACAGATTTGTACCTTGCCAGTTCGGGGGTTTGAACTCGCAACCTTCCGGTTACTAGTCTAACGCTCTAACCACTAGGCTACCCTGCCGCCCGGGCTCGACGCTCAATCTATTCCGGCCGATACACGGAGCTGAAATATACCGCACCGGGCTATGCACCCGCACTGGGGACACCGTGCGCACCACTGCATAACACGGTGCCTGCCCGGTCTCTCTAGCCCCCGGTAAGCACAGGGAGTTTGCGCAGGTCTCCTACCTGGCGTAGCCATACTCCCTGTAAGCCCCCCAAGAAATTTTAGGGGCTGATTCCCAGGCTTCCCTCTGCGCCGTCGTGATTGCCTCTACAACTCCATTCTCCTATAGCCCTCTTCGCACTGCTCCAGCGAATCCCAGGCGGGCTCCGGCACTCTCTCTGGGTCGACCGCCCACCTGTCTATTTCCTCCCACGTCGTATACTCCATACTTCTGCTGTCCATAACGTCCTCCCTTCGCTGCTCCTGCTGTCGCTGCCTGTTACCACGCCGCTCGGTCCGTGTGTGGTGGGTGATTCTGTAACGACGTTCTTCGTTTGTTGAATGAGAGTCGGACCGAAATGCAGCGTGGTGGTTACTCATGTCTTTAATGAAGAAAAACGGAACGATACATGAAATAACTAATAAATACAAAAAAAAAAACAACAAACGGAACGTGAAACCTATTACAGCCTATCTGGTGAACACTACACAGAGACAGGAACAATCACCCACGAAATACACAGTGAAACCCAGGCTACCTAAATACGGTTCCCTATCAGAGACAACAAGAATCACCTGACTCTGATTGAGAACCGCCTCAGGCAGCCAAACCTAAACTAAACACACCCCTAATCAACCACAATCCCAATGCCTACAAAAAAAACAATACGACAACACAATAACATAAACCCATGTCACACCCTGGCCTGACCAACTAATTATCTAAAACACAAAATACTAAGACCAAGGCATGACAATGTCATCGGGTAGAACTTTTTAACTTTATACTTTTTTATACAAAACTTAGAAATCCACCATTTACACATTTTATTTTACTTTATTTTTACGGCAGCATTGGACCTGTAAAGTTTTTTATGTATATATATATACAATTTTGCCTCCACAGCAACATGAACACCTGAATACTTTCACATACAAACCAAAGGAGGCTGGTGGAGGAGCTATAGGAGGACAGGCTCAGTGTAAAGACTGGAATGGAATAAATGGAACATCAAACACTTAATTTATTTATTCCATTTCAGCCATAAAAATGAACCCGTCCTCCTATAGCTCCTCCCACCAGACTATAGCTCCTCCCACCAGACTCCTCTCTGAAATGTCTCTGTTCTAATAAAAGAGAAGTTGAGAATACCATGCATGGATCTACATTAAACCACATGTTGTTTCTGTTGTATCTACATGGATCTACATTAAACCACATGTTGTTTCTGTTGTATCTACATGGATCTACATTAAACCACATGTTGATTCTGTTGTATCTACATGGATCTACATTAAACCACATGTTGATTCTGTTGTATCTACATGGATCTACATTAAACCACATGTTGTTTCTGTTGTATCTACATGGATCTACATTAAACCACATGTTGTTTCTGTTGTATCTACATGGATCTACATTAAACCACATGTTGTTTCTGTTGTATCTACATGGATCAACATTAAACCACATGTTGATTCTGTTGTATCTACATGGATCTACATTAAACCACATGTTGTTTCTGTTGTATCTACATGGATCTACATTAAACCACATGTTGTTTCTGTTGTATCTACATGGATCTACATTAAACCACATGTTGATTCTGTTGTATCTACATGGATCTACTTTATACCACATGTTGATTCTGTTGTATCTACATGGATCTACATTAAACCACATGTTGTTTCTGTTGTATCTACATGGATCTACATTAAACCACATGTTGTTTCTGTTGTATCTACATGGATCTACATTAAACCACATGTTATTTCTGTTGTATCTACATGGATCTACATTAAACCACAGGTTCTGTTCTTAAGACTGATGGGGAAGAGTGGGGTGGTAAGGATTTTGCAACACTACTGGAGTTGGCATAACCTTGTGACTAAGTTCACTTCCTGTTTTCAATACTGGAGGGGAATTCAATGTTATCCTTCTACCTTCCCAATACCTTCCTCCATGTCTCATATTCACTGTTATCTTTCAGGATTCCCAAAACAATCTCTGTACAGGATCTGAATGTATAACCTTTTGCATGAGAACTTTCCTGCAATGTAAGGAATTTAAAACTTGTAGTGTATTTGAGATGAATATAAAAAGATTGTTGAAGTTTGTAATACAGATCACTTCCTCTGCAACAGCGTCAGAAAATATGTGATTTCCTCATGAAATTGTAAATAAGTGTGTAGCTCACGCAGTTACAACATGGTTGTAGAAACTGTGGCACAGATTTGTCTGGACAACTAGAAGTCGGATAAATGTTTTGATTTGAAGGGAAGACGGGCAGACTGGTTGAATAGGCTGAGATATGATCCTTTATATTGCTGAACGACCTGATGGTCTCTGTGGGAAATGTTTTGAAATATCCTTTATAATGCTGAACGACCTGAGGGTCTCTTTAGGAAATGTTTAGGAAATATCACTATATTCCCAGTTATTTAGAATGAAACTGATTTGAAGGTGATGAGTCCTGCTACTGGTAGTCTATGTAAACTCTGTCAGGACCACTTGTGGGTCGCGGCAGGGGTCCAGGTGGGTCGGGGGATGACATTGCCCAAAACAAATGTTTTCAGAATTAACTTAAACGACTAAAACCAAATAGAAAGTATGTATAAAAGACAATGGACTGAAACATATTTCAATAACAGCACATCATCTTTGAGAATGTTCATTCAACTAAATAAAAGCTGGACAATTAGACCCCACTGATGTTGTTGTAATGTTGGAGCATAACAACACAGGAGTAACCATAGCAATATGTGAATTCATTTCCCTCCGTTCATCCTCAAAAAGAAACTCAGTTGGTCACGTCTGGGAGCCTTAACAAACAGTAACACACGGGGCGGCAGGGTAGCCTAGTGGTTAGAGTGTAACTAGTAACCGGAAGGTTGCAACTCAAATAGAAACTCAGTTGGTCACGTCTGGGAGCCTTAACAAACAGTAACACACGGGGCGGCAGGGTAGCCTAGTGGTTAGAGTGTAACTAGTAACCGGAAGGTTGCAACTCAAATAGAAACTCAGTTGGTCACGTCTGGGAGCCTTAACAGACAGTAGAGAGGGGCGGCAGGGTAGCCTAGTGGTTAGAGTGTTGGACTAGTAACCGGAAGGTTGCAAGTTCAAACCCCCAAGCTGACAAGGTACAAATCTGTCGTTCTGCCCTGAACAGGCAGTTAACCCACTCTTCCTGGATCTCTGGTTAGTTGTCACTGTGTTAACCACAACCAACATGCTTGATCTCTGTTTAGTTGTAACTGTGTTAACCACAACCAACATACTGGATCTCTGTTTAGGGGTCAGTACTCTAAAATTAGTCTCTCTGGGGAGAGAGAGGAGGGGGGCCCTGCCTCCAAAATGAGTCTATCTGGGGAACATGACTCCAAAGCTAAGAGGTGAGATGACAATGTTGTTTAAGAACTTTGTTTCTAAGACGTTATATCCCCCCAAAAATGCACATTTGTTCATTTACTCAGAAATTATTGCTTATGGGAACCTGCAGTTGTCTGTAAAATATTATTGTTCTATAGAATTTTTTCATGACACAATCATTTAGCCTACTATTAATTATTGCCTAATATGTCATCATAACCTTGTTGTTTTGACTAATTCTGATCGTTGTTACAAGCTGAATTCGGACATTATTACCGTTATATCAACACACTCTTCACTCCTGTTTAAACCAAAAGGATTCTATCTTCATTAATATACAGAACCACTATAGAACCTTTACAGGAGGTAAGGTAGTGTCTGAGTATACAGTATATATAGAATATATATAGAACCTTTTATAGGAGGTTAGCCTGTCTGAGTATACAGTATATATAGAATATATATAGAACCCTTTATAGGAGGTTAGCCTGTCTGAGTATACAGTATATATAGAATATATATAGAACCCTTTATAGGAGGTCAGGTAGTGCCTGAGTATACAGTATATATAGAATATATATAGAACCCTTTATAGGAGGTTAGCCTGTCTGAATATACAGTATATATAGAATATATATAGAACCCTTTATAGGAGGTCAGGTAGTGCCTGAGTATACAGTATATATAGAATATATATAGAACCCTTTATTGGAGGTTAGGAAGTGTCTGAGTATACAGTATATATAGAATATATATAGAACCCTTTATAGGAGGTTAGGTAGTGTCTGAGTATACAGTATATATAGAATATATATAGAACCCTTTATAGGAGGTTAGGAAGTGTCTGAGTATACAGTATATATAGAATATATATAGAACCCTTTATAGGAGGTTAGCCTGTCTGAGTATACAGTATATATAGAATATATATAGAACCCTTTATAGGAGGTTAGCCTGTCTGAGTATACAGTATATATAGAATATATATAGAACCCTTTATAGGAGGTTAGGAAGTGTCTGAGTATACAGTATATATAGAATATATATAGAACCCTTTATTGGAGGTTAGGAAGTGTCTGAGTATACAGTATATATAGAATATATATAGAACCCTTTATAGGGGGTTAGGAAGTGTCTGAGTATACAGTATATATAGAATATGTATATAACCCTTTATAGGAGGTCAGGTAGTGCCTGAGTATACAGTATATATAGAATATATATAGAACATTTACATTTACATTTAAGTCATTTAGCAGACGCTCTTATCCAGAGCGACTTACAAATTGGTGAATTCACCTTCTGACATCCAGTGGAACAGCCACTTTACAATAGTGCATCTAAATCATTAAGGGGGGTGGTGAGAAGGATTACTTATCCTATCCTAGGTATTCCTTGAAGAGGTGGGGTTTCAGGTGTCTCCGGAAGGTGGTGATTGACTCCGCTGTCCTGGCGTCGTGAGGGAGTTTGTTCCACCATTGGGGGGCCAGAGCAGCGAACAGTTTTGACTGGGCTGAGCGGGAACTGTACTTCCTCAATGGTAGGGAGGCGAGCAGGCCAGAGGTGGATGAACGCAGTGCCCTTGCTTGGGTGTAGGGCCTGATCAGAGCCTGGAGGTACTGCGGTGCCGTTCCCCTCACAGCTCCGTAGGCAAGCACCATGGTCTTGTAGCGGATGCGAGCTTCAACTGGAAGCCAGTGGAGAGAGCGGAGGAGCGGGGTGACGTGAGAGAACTTGGGAAGGTTGAACACCAGACGGGCTGCGGCGTTCTGGATGAGTTGTAGGGGTTTAATGGCACAGGCAGGGAGCCCAGCCAACAGCGAGTTGCAGTAATCCAGACGGGAGATGACAAGTGCCTGGATTAGGACCTGCGCCGCTTCCTGTGTGAGGCAGGGTCGTACTCTGCGGATGTTGTAGAGCATGAACCTACAGAACCCTTTATAGGAGGTTAGGAAGTGTCTGAGTATACAGTATATATAGAATATATATAGAACCCTTTATAGGAGGTTAGGAAGTGTCTGAGTATACAGTATATATAGAATATATATAGAACCCTTTATAGGAGGTTAGGAAGTGTCTGAGTATACAGTATATATAGACTATATATAGAACCCTTTATAGGAGGTTGGGTAGTGTCTGAGTATACAGTATATATAGAACCCTTTATAGGAGGTTAGGAAGTGTCTGAGTATACAGTATATATAGAATATATATAGAACCCTTTATAGGAGGTTAGGAAGTGTCTGAGTATACAGTATATATAGAATATATATAGAACCCTTTATAGGAGGTTAGCCTGTCTGAGTATACAGTATATATAGAATATATAGAACCCTTTATAGGAGGTTAGGAAGTGTCTGAGTATACAGTATATATAGAATATATATAGAACCCTTTATAGGAGGTTAGCCTGTCTGAGTATACAGTATATATAGAATATATATAGAACCCTTTATAGAAGGTTAGCCTGTCTATATATATAGAATATATATATATAGAATATCTATATATATATATAGAATATATATAGAACCCTTTATAGGAGGTTAGCCTGTCTGAGTATACAGTATATATAGAATATATATAGAACCCTTTATAGGAGGTTGGGTAGTGTCTGAGTATACAGTATATATAGACTATATATAGAACCCTTTATAGGAGGTTAGCCTGTCTGAGTATACAGTATATATAGAATATATATAGAACCCTTTATAGGAGGTTAGGTAGTGTCTGAGTATACAGTATATATTTAACCCTTTATAGGGCTCTTTGGTCAGAACTCTAGAGGTTCTTCTTCACTGAATTGGTCTTCATTATATCCAAACACACTGGTGGTCAGGGAGGCATCTCTTCGTTTGAACAATGGCCCACGTCAACTCTGGATGACTTTTTTACAAGACAATACAATACATTACAATGCATTACAATACATTGTAATGCATTACAATACATTACATTACAATACAATGCAATACAGTACAATACATTACATTACAATACATTACATTACAATACAATACAATACATTACAATACATTACATTACAATACAATACAATACAGGTAGTATCACATTTTCATTTCACTTCATTACAGTACAACGGTTTGATTTGTTTGATCGTAGCTAGCCAGCTACATAGCCGTCTTTGTATCTAAGACAATTGTGTAGTCTAGAGCGATTTTCTAGGTTAGCTGGCCAGCTATTGTCGTTCTTTTAACGTAGCTAGCCAGCTAGCCCCGAATAGCAGCACTGTAGAAACTATTACAGTACAACGGTTTGATTTGTTTGATCGTAGCTAGCTAGCTACATAGCCGTCTTTGTATCTAAGACAATTGTGTAGCCTAGAGCGATTTTCTAGGTTAGCTAGCCAGCTATTGTCGTTCTTTTAAGGTAACGTAACGCAATCAACCTGCTAGCTGGCCAGCTAGCCCCCGAATAGCAGCACTGTAGAAACTATTACACTCGACGGAACGACTTGATTAGTGTAGTGTCAACATCGCAGCCACTACCAGCTAGCCTACAAAGTCAACAACGCAGCCACTGCCAGCTAGCCTACTCCAGCAGTACTGTAGCATTTCAATCATTTTAGTCAATAAGATTCTTGCTACGTAAGCTTAACTTTCTGAACATTCGAGACGTGTAGTCCACTTGTCATTCCAATCTCCTTTGCATTAGCGTAGCCTCTTCTGTAGTCTGTCAACTATGTGTCTATCTATCCCTGTTCTCTCCTCTCTGCACAGACCATACAAATGCTCCACACAGCGTGGCCGCGGCCACCCTAATCTGGTGGTCCCAGCGCGCACGACCCACGTGGAGTTCCAGGTCTCCGGTAGCCTCTGGAACTGCCGATCTGCGGCCAACAAGGCAGAGTTCATCTCAGCCTATGCCTGCCTCCAGTCCCTCGACTTCTTGGCACTGACGGAAACATGGATCACCACAGATAACACTGCTACTCCTACTGCTCTCTCTTCGTCCGCCCACGTGTTCTCGCACACCCCGAGAGCTTCTGGTCAGCGGGGTGGTGGCACCGGGATCCTCATCTCTCCCAAGTGGTCATTCTCTCTCTCTCCCCTTACCCATCTGTCTATCGCTTCCTTTGAATTCCATGCTGTCACAGTTACCAGCCCTTTCAAGCTTAACATCCTTATCATTTATCGCCCTCCAGGTTCCCTCGGAGAGTTCATCAATGAGCTTGATGCCTTGATAAGCTCCTTTCCTGAGGACGGCTCACCTCTCACAGTCCTGGGCGACTTTAACCTCCCCACGTCTACCTTTGACTCATTCCTCTCTGCCTCCTTCTTTCCACTCCTCTCCTCTTTTGACCTCACCCTCTCACCTTCCCCCCTACTCACAAGGCAGGCAATACGCTCGACCTCATCTTTACTAGATGCTGTTCTTCCACTAACCTCATTGCAACTCCCCTCCAAGTCTCCGACCACTACCTTGTATCCTTTTCCCTCTCGCTCTCATCCAACACTTCCCACACTGCCCCTACTCGGATGGTATCGCGCCGTCCCAACCTTCGCTCTCTCTCCCCCGCTACTCTCTCCTCTTCCATCCTATCATCTCTTCCCTCTGCTCATACCTTCTCCAACCTATCTCCTGATTCTGCCTCCTCAACCCTCCTCTCTTCCCTTTCTGCATCCTTTGACTCTCTATGTCCCCTATCCTCCAGGCCGGCTCGGTCCTCCCCTCCCGCTCCGTGGCTCGATGACTCATTGCGAGCTCACAGAACAGAGCTCCGGGCAGCCGAGCGGAAATGGAGGAAAACTTGCCTCCCTGCGGACCTGGCATCCTTTCACTCCCTCCTCTCTACATTTTCCTCCTCTGTCTCTGCTGCTAAAGCCACTTTCTACCACTCTAAATTCTAAGCATCTGCCTCTAACCCTAGGAAGCTCTTTGCCACCTTCTCCTCCCTCCTGAATCCTCCTCCCCCTCCCCACCCCTCCTCCCTCTCTGCAGATGACTTCGTCAACCATTTTGAAAAGAAGGTCGACGACATCCGATCCTCGTTTGCTAAGTCAAACGACACCGCTGGTTCTGCTCACACTGCCCTACCCTGTGCTCTGACCTCTTTCTCCCCTCTCTCTCCAGATGAAATCTCGCTTCTTGTGACGGCCGGCCGCCCAACAACCTGCCCGCTTGACCCTATCCCCTCCTCTCTTCTCCAGACCATTTCCGGAGACCTTCTCCCTTACCTCACCTCGCTCATCAACTCATCCCTGACCGCTGGCTACGTCCCTTCCGTCTTCAAGAGAGCGAGAGTTGCACCCCTTCTGAAAAAACCTACACTCGATCCCTCCGATGTCAACAACTACAGACCAGTATCCCTTCTTTCTTTTCTCTCCAAAACTCTTGAACGTGCCGTCCTTGGCCAGCTCTCCCGCTATCTCTCTCAGAATGACCTTCTTGATCCAAATCAGTCAGGTTTCAAGACTAGTCATTCAACTGAGACTGCTCTTCTCTGTATCACGGAGGCGCTCCGCACTGCTAAAGCTAACTCTCTCTCCTCTGCTCTCATCCTTCTAGACCTATCGGCTGCCTTCGATACTGTGAACCATCAGATCCTCCTCTCCACCCTCTCCGAGTTGGGCATCTCCGGCGCGGCCCACGCTTGGATTGCGTCCTACCTGACAGGTCGCTCCTACCAGGTGGCGTGGCGAGAATCTGTCTCCTCGCCACGCGCTCTCACCACTGGTGTCCCCCAGGGCTCTGTTCTAGGCCCTCTCCTATTCTCGCTATACACCAAGTCACTTGGCTCTGTCATAACCTCACATGGTCTCTCCTATCATTGCTATGCAGACGACACACAATTAATCTTCTCCTTTCCCCCTTCTGATGACCAGGTGGCGAATGGCATCTCTGCATGTCTGGCAGACATATCAGTGTGGATGACGGATCACCACCTCAAGCTGAACCTCGGCAAGACGGAGCTGCTCTTCCTCCCGGGGAAGGACTGCCCGTTCCATGATCTCGCCATCACGGTTGACAACTCCATTGTGTCCTCCTCCCAGAGCGCTAAGAACCTTGGCGTGATCCTGGACAACACCCTGTCGTTCTCAACCAACATCATGGCGGTGGCCCGTTCCTGTACGTTCATGCTCTACAACATCCGCAGAGTACGACCCTGCCTCACACAGGAAGCGGCGCAGGTCCTAATCCAGGCACTTGTCATCTCCCGTCTGGATTACTGCAACTCGCTGTTGGCTGGGCTCCCTGCCTGTGCCATTAAACCCCTACAACTCATCCAGAACGCCGCAGCCCGTCTGGTGTTCAACCTTCCCAAGTTCTCTCACGTCACCCCGCTCCTCCGCTCTCTCCACTGGCTTCCAGTTGAAGCTCGCATCCGCTACAAGACCATGGTGCTTGCCTACGGAGCTGTGAGGGGAACGGCACCACAGTACCTCCAGGCTCTGATCAGGCCCTACACCCAAGCAAGGGCACTGCGTTCATCCACTTCTGGCCTGCTCGCCTCCCTACCACTGAGGAAGTACAGTTCCCGCTCAGCCCAGTCAAAACTGTTCGCTGCTCTGGCCCCCCAATGGTGGAACAAACTCCCTCACGACGCCAGGACAGCGGAGTCAATCACCACCTTCCGGAGACACCTGAAACCCCACCTCTTCAAGGAATACCTAGGATAGGATAAGTAATCCTTCTCACCCCCCCCCTTAATGATTTAGATGCACTATTGTAAAGTGGCTGTTCCACTGGATGTCAGAAGGTGATTTCACCAATTTGTAAGTCGCTCTGGATAAGAGCGTCTGCTAAATGACTTAAATGTAATGTAAATGTACAATACATTACATTACAATACATTACAATACATTACATTACAATACATTACATTACAATACAATACAATACAATACATTACATTACAATACATTACAATACAACACATTACAAAACATTACATTACAATACATTACATTGCATTACAATACAATACATTACAATACATTACAATACAATACATTACATTACAATACATTACAATATAATACATTACATTACAATACATTACATTACATTACAATACAATACAATACAATACATTAAAATACAATACAATACATTACATTACAATACATTACAATGCAAAACATTACAATATAATACATTACATTACAATACATTACATTACATTACAATACATTACAATACAATACAAAACATTACAACACAATACATTACAATACAAGACAATACAATACATTACAATGCATTACAATACAATACAGTACAATACATTACAATACATTACAATACATTACATTACAATACAATACAATACAATACATTACATTACATTACATTACAATACAATACAATACATTACATTACAATACATTACAATACATTACATTACAATACATTACAATACATTACATTACAATACAATACAGTACATCACATTACATTACAATACAACACATTACAATACAATATAATACAATACATTACATTACAAAACATTACATTACAATACATTACATTGCATTACAATACAATACATTACAATACAATACATTACATTACAATACATTACAATATAATACATTACATTACAATACATTACATTACATTACAATACAATACAATACAATACATTACAATACAATACAATACATTACATTACAATACATTACAATGCAAAACATCACAATATAATACATTACATTACAATACATTACATTACATTACAATACAATACATTACAATACAATACAAAACATTACAACACAATACATTACAATACAATACAATACATTACAATACATTACAATACAATACATTACAATACAATACAAAACATTACAACACAAAACATTACAATACAATACAATACATTACAATACATTACAATACAATACATTACATTACAATACAAAACATTACAATACAATACATTACATTACAATACAATACAATACATTACATTACAAAACATTACAATACATTACATTGCTTTTCAATGCAACTTTGTCCATTAGTTACAGCAAACAACAAACATGTATCTTCTTCTACATTGTTGAGACACCGAAGTTTACTGTTCAATTTGCTTTTTGCTTAATGGTCAGGGACAGTATGAGTGTAGCCAGATCCTTTTCACTCTCTATCCTTGTTTCATTTTGTGTTTCACCGGATTCGTCATCATCAACGAGACGAGGGACAGACGAACGACCTGCTCACTAACCAAGCTTTTCGGTACAGAGTCAGACAACGACCTGCTAGCTAGTCGGTACAGCTCGGTAAACTAGCTAGCTACTCTACCAGCAGCATCCTAGTTATCCTAGCTAGTCGGTACAGCTCTGTAAGCTAGCTAGCTACTCTACCAGCAGCATCCTAGTTATCCTAGCTAGTCGGTACAGCTCGGTAAACTACCTAGCTACTCTACCAGCAGCATCCTAGTTATCCTAGCTAGTCGGTACAGCTCGGTAAACTACCTAGCTACTCTACCAGCAGCATCCTAGTTATCCTAGCTAGTCGGTACAGCTTGGTAATCTAGCTAGCTACTCTACCAGCAGCATCCTAGTTATCCTAGCTAGTCGGTACAGCTCGGTAAACTACCTAGCTACTCTACCAGCAGCATCCTAGTTATCCTAGCTAGTCGGTACAGCTCGGTAAACTACCTAGCTACTCTACCAGCAGCATCCTAGTTATCCTAGCTAGTCGGTACTAAGCTAGCTAGCTATTCTACCAGCAGCATCCTAGTTATCCTAGCTAGTCGGTACAGCTCGGTAAGCTAGCTATGTAACGGTTTTCTTCATTTGAAAGAGAGTCAGACCAAAATGCGGCGTGGCTTTTGCGATCCATGTTTAATGAAACAAAGTAAACACGAATCAAAAACAATAAACGTAACACGAAAACCGAAACAGCCAAATACTGGTGCAAAGCAACACAGAGACAGAATAAGGACAATCACCCACAAAACCCAACACCAAACAGGCTGCCTAAATATGGTTCCCAATCAGAGACAATGACAAACACCTGCCTCTGATTGAGAACCATATCAGGCCAAACAGACAAACTAGACACACAACATAGAATGCCCACTCAGATCATACCCTGACCAACCAAAACATAGAAACATACAAAGTAAACTATGGTCAGGGTGTGACAAGCTAGCTACTATACCAGCAGCATCCTGGTTATCCTAGCTATCAAATCTCTCTCATAATTTCTTTAATCAATAAAAGCTAATTTACTAACATTTCTGAAAATGCATTTATATCATTTTGGACTGAAACTCTTCTTATGTTTCCCCATCTGAGCTCAGAGTAGATGAGAGATGCAATGTTTGTCTCTGTTGTGTTGAAGACCAATCAAGCAGGAGAGACCAGCCTACCCTGTTCCCAGCTGTGTGTCCATGAAGAGTGACCGGTCTATAATTCTACCTATAAACTTTAGAGAGGGAGACTTTTCTACTGAACAAAGTTAAGAAGAACTCATGGGTCCTGGTCAGTGAGTTAAACAACATTGTCTCTAGTCATTTCTCCTCCCCATTTTCCCATTTATTGTTGTTGTTTTATGTTTATCTCAGGGTTTCTCAATCCTTTTGTTCTTACCAATACTTACACACCTGATTCAACTAATCATAAAATATTTTAAGACAGTTTAATATTTGAGGCGTTCAAATTAACATTCTCAAATTAAAACCTTTTGGGTTTGTAAGAATGTTTATAATTATTAAAGGCCTACAGTAACTCACATTTTGGAGGATAAACACAGCTAAACTTGGTTTAGAGTGAATTATATATTTATCAAAAATAATGTAAGAGAGATGTCTTGAAGAAACTCATCTGGGATTAGAACTCTGTGTCTCTGCGACAGTGGGAGTTTTGTTTTGCATGGCCCGGTGCTACAGCTGAGTGGACATATATTTTAAGGACCAATGGAATGGTCTAAAATGCTTAAACTCTGCTCCCCCGGGGAGCCGGGCAATGCAGAATGAATTCACCCAGTGACCGTTACTTTATTTCCTGATATGAAATGTAAAGTAACTTTGTAGCTGACGCAGTTCCAGAATGTCTGTTGAAACTGACTCATACGGAACGTTAGAACAGTGGTGGAAACAGAACACAGTTCCAGAATGTCTGTTGAAACTGTGTCTCATATGGAACGTTAGAACAGTGGTGGAAACTGAACTCAGTTCCAGAATGTCTGTTGAAACTGTGTCTCATATGGAACGTTAGAACAGTGGTGGAAACAGAACTCAGTTCCAGAATGTCTGTTGAAACTGTGTCTCATATGGAACGTTAGAACAGTGGTGGAAACAGAACTCAGTTCCAGAATGTCTGTTGAAACTGTGTCTCATATGGAACGTTAGAACAGTGGTGGAAACAGAACTCAGTTCCAGAATGTCTGTTGAAACTGTGTCTCATATGGAACGTTAGAACAGTGGTGGAAACAGAACGCAGTTCCAGAATGTCTGTTGAAACTGTGTCTCATATGGAACGTTAGAACAGTGGTGGAAACAGATCTCAGTTCCAGAATGTCTGTTGAAACTGTGTCTCATATGGAACGTTAGAACAGTGGTGGAAACAGAACTCAGTTCCAGAATGTCTGTTGAAACTGTGTCTCATATGGAACGTTAGAACAGTGGTGGAAACAGAACTCAGTTCCAGAATGTCTGTTGAAACTGTGTCTCATATGGAACGTTAGAACAGTGGTGGAAACAGAACTCAGTTCCAGAATGTCTGTTGAAACTGCGTCTCATATGGAACGTTAGAACAGTTATTTGTTTTATCCATTGTTTTACCAGGTCAGGTGACTGAGAACACGTTCTCATTTGCAGCAACGACCTGGGGAATAGTTACAGGGGAGAGGAGGGGGATGAATGAGCCAATTGTTAACTGGGGATTATTAGGTGAACATGGTGGTTTGAGGGCCAGATTGGGAATTTAGCCAGGACACCGGGGTTAACACCCCTACTCTTACAATAAGTGCCATGGGGTCTTTAATGACCTCAGAGAGTCAGGACACCCATTTAACGTCCCATCCGAAAGACGGCACCCTACACAGGGCAGTGTCCCCAATCACTGCCCTGGAGCATTGGGATATATATATATTTTTTTTTAGACCAGAGGAAAGAGTGCCCCCTAATGGCCCTCCAATACCACTTCCAGCAGCATCTGGTCTCTCATCCAGGGACTGACCAGGACCAACCCTGCTTAGCTTCAGAAGCAAGCCAGCAGTGGTATGCAGGGTGGTATGCAGGGTGGTATGTAGGGTGGTATGCAGGGTGGTATGTAGGGTGGTATACAGGGTGGTATACAGGGTGGTATGTAGGGTGGTATGCAGGGTGGTATGCAGGGTGGTATGCAGGGTGGTATACAGGGTGGTATGCAGGGTGGTATGCAGGGTGGTATGCAGGGTGGTATGTAGGGTGGTATGCAGGGTGGTATGCAGGGTGGTATGCAGGGTGGTATGTAGGGTGGTATACAGGGTGGTATGTAGGGTGGTATGCAGGATGGTATGCAGGGTGGTATACAGGGTGGTATGCAGGGTGGTATGTAGGGTGGTATGCAGGGTGGTATGTAGGGTGGTATGCAGGGTGGTATGTAGGGTGGTATGCAGGGTGGTATGCAGGGTGGTATTCAGGGTGGTATGCAGGGTGGTATGTAGGGTGGTATACAGGGTGGTATGTAGGGTGGTATGCAGGGTGGTATGCAGGGTGGTATGCAGGGTGGTATGTAGGGTGGTATGCAGGGTGGTATGTAGGGTGGTATGCAGGGTGGTATGCAGGGTGGTATACAGGGTGGTATGCAGGGTGGTATGTAGGGTGGTATGCAGGGTGGTATGTAGGGTGGTATGCAGGGTGGTATGCAGGGTGGTATACAGGGTGGTATGCAGGGTGGTATGCAGGGTGGTATACAGGGTGGTATGCAGGGTGGTGCTGCTGGCGAAAATAGAAAATAATAGAAAAGAATAGAAAATGACTCCAGTAAAAGTGAGTCACCCAGTAAAATACTACTTTAGTAAAAGTCTAAAGTATTTGGTTTTAAATGTAATTGGTGTAAGTATCAAAGTAAAAAGTCAAGTTGTAATAATAAAACATTCCTTATATTAATCAAACCAGACGCCACAATGTTCTTGTTATTTTAATTTATGGATAGCCAGGGTCACACTCCAACACTCAGACATCATTTAAAAACAAAGCATTTGTGTTTAGTGAGTCTGCCAGATAAGAGGCAGTAGGGATGATCAGGGATGTTCTCTGTTTAGTGAGTCTGCCAGATCAGAGGCAGTAGGGATGACCAGGGTTGTTCTCTGTTTAGTGAGTCCTCCAGATCAGAGGCAGTAGGGATGATCAGGGATGTTCTCTGTTTAGTGAGTCCACCAGATCAGAGGCAGTAGGGATGATCAGGGATGTTCTCTGTTTAGTGAGTCCTCCAGATCAGAGGCAGTAGGGATGACCAGGGTTGTTCTCTGTTTAGTGAGTCCTCCAGATCAGAGGCAGTAGGGATGACCAGGGTTGTTCTCTGTTTAGTGAGTCCTCCAGATCAGAGGCAGTAGGGATGACCAGGGTTGTTCTCTGTTTAGTGAGTCCTCCAGATCAGAGGCAGTAGGGATGATCAGGGATGTTCTCTGTTTAGTGAGTCGGCCAGATAAGAGGCAGTAGGGATGATCAGGGATGTTCTCTGTTTAGTGAGTCCTCCAGATCAGAGGCAGTAGGGATGACCAGGGATGTTCTCTGTTTAGTGAGTCCTCCAGATCAGAGGCAGTAGGGATGACCAGGGTTGTTCTCTGTTTAGTGAGTCTGACAGATCAGAGGCAGTAGGGATGACCAGGGTTGTTCTCTGTTTAGTGAGTCTGCCAGATCAGAGGCAGTAGGGATGACCAGGGATGTTCTCTGTTTAGTGAGTCCTCCAGATCAGAGGCAGTAGGGATGACCAGGGTTGTTCTCTGTTTAGTGAGTCTGACAGATCAGAGGCAGTAGGGATGACCAGGGTTGTTCTCTGTTTAGTGAGTCTGCCAGATAAGAGGCAGTAGGGATGACCAGGGTTGTTCTCTGTTTAGTGAGTCCTCCAGATCAGAGGCAGTAGGGATGATCAGGGTTGTTCTCTGTTTAGTGAGTCTGCCAGATCAGAGGCAGTAGGGATGACCAGGGATGTTCTCTGTTTAGTGAGTCCTCCAGATCAGAGGCAGTAGGGATGATCAGGGATGTTCTCTGTTTAGTGAGTCTGCCAGATAAGAGGCAGTAGGGATGATCAGGGATGTTCTCTGTTTAGTGAGTCCTCCAGATCAGAGGCAGTAGGGATGACCAGGGATGTTCTCTGTTTAGTGAGTCCTCCAGATCAGAGGCAGTAGGGATGATCAGGGATGTTCTCTGTTTAGTGAGTCTGCCAGATAAGAGGCAGTAGGGATGATCAGGGATGTTCTCTGTTTAGTGAGTCCTCCAGATCAGAGGCAGTAGGGATGACCAGGGTTGTTCTCTGTTTAGTGAGTCTGCCAGATCAGAGGCAGTAGGGATGACCAGGGTTGTTCTCTGTTTAGTGAGTCTGCCAGATCAGAGGCAGTAGGGATGACCAGGGATGTTCTCTGTTTAGTGAGTCCTCCAGATCAGAGGCAGTAGGGATGACCAGGGTTGTTCTCTGTTTAGTGAGTCTGCCAGATCAGAGGCAGTAGGGATGACCAGGGTTGTTCTCTGTTTAGTGAGTCTGCCAGATCAGAGGCAGTAGGGATGACCAGGGTTGTTCTCTGTTTAGTGAGTCCTCCAGATCAGAGGCAGTAGGGATGACCAGGGTTGTTCTCTGTTTAGTGAGTGTGCCAGATCAGAGGCAGTAGGGATGACCAGGGTTGTTCTCTGTTTAGTGAGTGTGCCAGATCAGAGGCAGTAGGGATGACCAGGGTTGTTCTCTGTTTAGTGAGTGTGCCAGATCAGAGGCAGTAGGGATGATCAGGGATGTTCTCTGTTTAGTGAGTGTGCCAGATCAGAGGCAGTAGGGATGACCAGGGTTGTTCTCTGTTTAGTGAGTGTGCCAGATCAGAGGCAGTAGGGATGACAAGGGTTGTTCTCTGTTTAGTGAGTCTGCCGGATAAGAGGCAGTAGGGATGATCAGGGATGTTCTCTGTTTAGTGAGTGTGCCAGATCAGAGGCAGTAGGGATGACCAGGGTTGTTCTCTGTTTAGTGAGTCTGCCAGATAAGAGGCAGTAGGGATGATCAGGGATGTTCTCTGTTTAGTGAGTCTGCCAGATCAGAGGCAGTAGGGATGACCAGGGATGTTCTCTGTTTAGTGAGTCTGCCAGATCAGAGGCAGTAGGGATGATCAGGGATGTTCTCTGTTTAGTGAGGCCTCCAGATCAGAGGCAGTAGGGATGATCAGGGTTGTTCTCCGTTTAGTGAGTCTGCCAGATCAGAGGCAGTAGGGATGACCAGGGTTGTTCTCTGTTTAGTGAGTCCTCCAGATCAGAGGCAGTAGGGATGACCAGGGACGTTTTCTGTTTAGTGAGTCCACCAGATCAGAGGCAGTAGGGATGACCAGGGTTGTTCTCTGTTTAGTGAGTCCTCCAGATCAGAGGCAGTAGGGATGACCAGGGTTGTTCTCTGTTTAGTGAGGCCTCCAGATCAGAGGCAGTAGGGATGACCATGGTTGTTCTCTGTTTAGTGAGTCTGCCAGATCAGAGGCAGTAGGGATGACCAGGGATGTTCTCTGTTTAGTGAGTCTGCCAGATCAGAGGCAGTAGGGATGATCAGGGATGTTCTCTGTTTAGTGAGGCCTCCAGATCAGAGGCAGTAGGGATGATCAGGGTTGTTCTCCGTTTAGTGAGTCTGCCAGATCAGAGGCAGTAGGGATGATCAGTGTTGTTCTCTGTTTAGTGAGTCCTCCAGATCAGAGGCAGTAGGGATGACCAGGGTTGTTCTCTGTTTAGTGAGTCCTCCAGATCAGAGGCTGTAGGGATGACCAGGGTTGTTCTCTGTTTAGTGAGTCCTCCAGATCAGAGGCAGTAGGGATGACCAGGGACGTTTTCTGTTTAGTGAGTCCTCCAGATCAGAGGCAGTAGGGATGACCATGGTTGTTCTCTGTTTAGTGAGGCCTCCAGATCAGAGGCAGTAGGGATGACCAGGGACGTTCTCTGTTTAGTGAGTCCACCAGATCAGAGGCAGTAGGGATGACCAGGGATGTTCTCTGTTTAGTGAGTCCTCCAGATCAGAGGCAGTAGGGATGACCAGGGTTGTTCTCTGTTTAGTGAGGCCTCCAGATCAGAGGCAGTAGGGATGACCAGGGTTGTTCTCTGTTTAGTGAGTCTGCCAGATAAGAGGCAGTAGGGATGACCAGGGTTGTTCTCTGTTTAGTGAGTCCTCCAGATCAGAGGCAGTAGGGATGACCAGGGTTGGTCTCTGTTTAGTGAGTCCTCCAGATCAGAGGCAGTAGGGATGACCAGGGTTGTTCTCTGTTTAGTGAGTCTGCCAGATAAGAGGCAGTAGGGATGACCAGGGATGTTCTCTGTTTAGGTAGGCCTCCAGATCAGAGGCAGTAGGGATGACCAGGGATGTTCTCTGTTTAGTGAGTCCTCCAGATCAGAGGCAGTAGGGATGACCAGGGTTGTTCTCTGTTTAGTGAGTCCTCCAGATCAGAGGCAGTAGGGATGACCAGGGACGTTCTCTGTTTAGTGAGTCCTCCAGATCAGTGTCAGAAGGGATGACCAGGGATGTTCTCTGTTTAGTGAGTCTGCCAGATAAGAGGCAGTAGGGATGATCAGGGTTGTTCTCTGTTTAGTGAGTCCTCCAGATCAGAGGCAGTAGGGATGACCAGGGATGTTCTCTGTTTAGTGAGTCTGCCAGATCAGAGGCAGTAGGGATGACCAGGGTTGTTCTCTGTTTAGTGAGTCCTCCAGATCAGTGTCAGAAGGGATGACCAGGGTTGTTCTCTTGATAATTCTGCAAATAGGACAATTTTCTGTCCTGCTAAGCATTCAAAATGTGACGAGAACTTTTGGGTGTCAGGGAAAATGTCTGGAGTAAAAAGTACATAATTTTCTTTATGAGTGTAGTGAAGAAAAAGTTGTTAAAAATATAAGTATGTAGATGATAGATTCCCCTAAAACGACTTAAATTACTTGAAGTATTTTTACTCACTGACTTTACACCCCTGCATTAGAAGACAGATAATGTGCTGATTTCTTATTTCATTTTAACTTTATTTAACTAGCCAAGTCAGTTTAGAACTAACTCTTATTTTCAATGACAGCCTTGGATCAGTGGGTTAACTGCCTTGTTCAGGAGCAGAACAGCAGATTTTTACCTTGTCAGCTCAGGGATTTGATCTTGTAAACTTTTGGATACTAGTCCAATGCTCTAACCACTAGGCTGCCTGTACGGGCAGATTCTGGTTGGTCGGCTGTGAACTATTATAAAGTTAGGTCGTCAGACATTCAACAGTCACAGTAGGTTTGAGCTACAGTCTGATCACTAATCATGCCGACCAACCTGATGGTCTCTGTTGGAAATGTTGTGAAAAGAATCTGGCCTCGGCTACAAATATCTGACCTTACTCATCTCATATGTATATACTGTATTCTATACTATTCTACTGTATCTTAGTCTATGTATTACTCATCTCATATGTATATACTGTATTCTATACTATTCTACTGTATCTTAGTCTATGTATTACTCATCTCATATGTATATACTGTATTCTATACTATTCTACTGTAGCTTAGTCTATGCATTACTCATCTCATATGTAGATACTGTATTCTATACTATTCTACTGTATCTTAGTCTATGTATTACTCATCTCATATGTATATACTGTATTCTATACTATTCTACTGTATCTTAGTCTATGCATTACTCATCTCATATGTATATACTGTATTCTATACTATTCTACTGTATCTTAGTCTATGTATTACTCATCTCATATGTATATACTGTATTCTATACTATTTTACTGTATCTTAGTCTATGCATTACTCATCTCATATGGATATACTGTATTCTATACTATTCTACTGTATCTTAGTCTATGTATGTACTGTATTCTATACTATTCTCCTGTATCTTAGTCTATGCATTACTCATCTCATATGTATATACTGTATTCTATACTATTCTACTGTATCTTAGTCTATGTATTACTCATCTCATATGTACATACTGTATTCTATACTATTCTACTGTATCTTTGTCTTTGTATTACTCATCAAATATGTATATACTGTATTCTATACTGTTCTGCTGTATCTTAGTCTATGCTGCTCAGACATTGTGACCAATAACATTTGACTTGATTTAGATTACACTATATTATTTGATTTTATTTAGATTAGGTTATATATACACAACATGACCAAAAGTATGTGGACACCTGCTAGTCGAACATCTCATTCCAAAATCATAGGCATTCCTATGGAGTTGGTCCCCCCTTTGCTGCTATAACAGCCTCCACTCTTCTGGGAAGGCTTTCCACTAGATGTTGGAACATTGCTGCGGGGACTTGCTTCCGTTCAGCCACAAGAGCATGAGGGAGGTCGGGCGCTGATGTTGGGTGATTATGCCTGGCTCGAAGTCATCGTTCCAATTCATCCCAAAGGTGTTCGATGGGGTTGAGGTCAGGGCTCTGTGCAGGCCAGTCAAGTTCTTCCACACCGATCTCGACAAGCCATTTCTGTATGGATCTCGCTTTGTGCACGGGGACATTGTCATGCTGAAACTGGAAAGTGCCTTCCCCAAACTGTTGCCACCAAGTTGAAAGCACAGAATTGTCTAGAATGTATTTTTTTTTTAAAGATTTATCTTCACTAGAACTAAGGAAAAAACAGCCCCAGACCATTATTACTCCTCCACCAAACTTTACAGTTGGCACTATGCATTCGGGCAGGTAGCGTTTTCGAGGCATCCGCCAAACCCAGATTCGTCTGTCGGGCTGCCAGATGGTGAAGTGTGATTCTTCACTCCAAAGAACACGTTTCCACTGATCCACAGTCGAATGGCGGCGATCTTTACACCAATCAAGCCATTGCACATGGTTATCTTGTATGCAGCTGCTCGGCCATGGAAACCCATTTCATGAAGCTTCCGACGAAGTTATTTTGCTGACGTTGCAGTTTGGAATTGAGTGTTGCAACCGAGGACAGACCGTTTTTATGCGGTCCCGTTCTGTGAACTTGTGTGGCCTACCACTTCATGTTTGAGCCGTTGTTGCTCCGAGATGTTTCCACTTCACTTCACATCCTATTTCTTCACAGTTGAGCCGTTGTAGATGTAGATTGCATGGCGGTCTGCTCGATTTTATACACCTGTCAGCAACGGGTGTGGCTGAAATAGCCGAATCCACTAATTTGAAGGGGTGTCCACATACTTTTGTATATATAGTGGACATTCTCTGTCCTGCTACTGGAAGGACTATAACATAATGTGAACTGATCTGAACAGGTTTAGACTGGTCATCTATGATATGTAGGTTATATACAGTACATTCTCTGTCCTGCTACTGGTAGGACTATAACATTATGTGAACTGATCTGAACAGGTTTAGGCTGGTCATCTATGATATGTAGGTTATATACAGTACATTCCCTGTCCAGTTACTGGTAGGACTATAACATTATGTGAACTGATCTGAACAGGTTTAGACTGGTCATCTATGATATGTAGGTTATATACAGTACATTCTCTGTCCTGCTACTGGTAGGACTATAACATTATGTCAACTGATCTGAACAGGTTTAGACTGGTCACCTATGACATGTAGGTTATATACAGTACATATAGACCTTGATCTACATATCACTAACAACCCACTACTATACATTATAACCTAGTCTTCTTTACATAATATAACATCTACATATCACTACCAACCCACTACTATACATTATAACCTAGTCTACTTTACATAATTTAACATCTACATATCACTACCAACCCACTACTATATTTATAACATGGTCTACTTTACATAATATAACATATCACTAACAACCCACTACTATACATTATAACCTAGTCTACTTTACATAATATAACATCTACATATCACTAACAACCCACTACTATACATTATAACCTAGTCTACTTTACATAATATAACATCTACATATCACTAACAACCCACTACTATACATTATTACCTAGTCTACTTTACATAATATAACATATACATATCACTAACAACCCACTACTATACATTATAACCTAGTCTACTTTACATAATATAACATATACATATCACTAACAACCCACTATTATACATTATAACCTAGTCTACTTTACATAATATAACATATCACTAACAACCCACTACTATACATTATAACCTAGTCTACTTTACATAATATAACATCTACATATCACTAACAACCCACTACTATACATTATAACCTAGTCTACTTTACATAATATAACATCTACATATCACTAACAACCCACTACTATACATTATAACCTAGTCTACTTTACATAATATAACATTTACATATCACTAACAACCCACTACTATACATTATAACCTAGTCTACTTTACATAACATAACATATACATATCACTTCCAACCCACTACTATACATTTTAACCTAGTCGACTTTACATAATATAACATATACATATCACTAACAACCCACTACTATACATTATAACCTAGTCTACTTTACATAATATAACATCTATTACTTGTTGCAAATAAACTTTCTGAATGGATCAATGATTTCCCCCTCAGATCAATCATGTCCGTTCTATCCCTTCTGTCTACATTCTCAGAAACATTTTGAAAAGAACAGATTGAAAGACAATAAATATCCTACTTTTAGTGAATACAAATAATTGTGTTACTGTACTGTCTATAACTACCTTAACAAACAGTGACTTATTATAATTATTATTATTGTTGCTGTACTGTCTATAACTACCTTAACAAACAGTGACTTATTATTATTATTATTATTATTATTGTTGTTGCTGTACTGTCTATAACTACCTTAACAAACAGTGACTTATTATTATTATTATTATTATTATTGTTGTTGTACTGTCTATAACTACCTTAACAAACAGTGACTTATTATTATTATTATTATTATTATTGTTGTTGCTGTACTGTCTATAACTACCTTAACAAACAGTGACTTATTATTATTATTATTGTTGCTCTACTGTCTATAACTACCTTAACAAACAGTGACTTATTATTATTATTATTATTATTGTTGTTGCTGTACTGTCTATAACTACCTTAACAAACAGTGACTTATTTTTATTATTATTATTGTTGCTGTACTGTCTATAACTACCTTAACAAACAGTGACTTATTATTATTGTTATTATTGTTGTTGTACTGTCTATAACTACCTTAACAAACAGTGACTTATTTTTATTATTATTATTATTGTTGCTGTACTGTCTATAACTACCTTAACAAACAGTGACTTATTATTATTATTATTATTATTATTGTTGCTGTACTGTCTATAACTACCTTAACAAACAGTGACTTATTATTATTATTATTATTGTTGCTGTACTGTCTATAACTACCTTAACAAACAGTGACTTATTATTATTATTATTATTATTGTTGTTGCTGTACTGTCTATAACTACCTTAACAAACAGTGACTTATTATTATTATTATTGTTGCTGTACTGTCTATAACTACCTTAACAAACAGTGACTTGTTATTATTATTATTATTGTTATTATTGTTGCTGTACTGTCTATAACTACCTTAACAAACAGTGACTTATTATTATTATTATTATTATTATTATTATTGTACTGTCTTATTATTATTGTTGCTGTACTGTCTATAACTACCTTAACAAACAGTGACTTATTATTATTATTATTATTATTGTTGCTGTACTGTCTATAACTACCTTAACAAACAGTGACTTATTATTATTATTATTATTATTATTGCTGTACTGTCTATAACTACCTTAACAAACAGTGACTTATTATTATTATTATTATTATTGTTGCTGTACTGTCAATAACTACCTTAACAAACAGTGACTTATTATTATTATTATTGTTGCTGTACTGTCTATAACTACCTTAACAAACAGTGACTTATTATTATTATTATTATTGTTGTTGCTGTACTGTCTATAACTACCTTAACAAACAGTGACTTATTATTATTATTATTGTTGCTGTACTGTCTATAACTACCTTAACAAACAGTGACTTATTATTATTACAGACAGTTACCATGGAGATGAAATGTCACAACGACATACTCATGTGATTGCATTAAATCACCTGATTGTTTCTATATGTCTGTTAGTAAATGTTTTATTTCTCAAAAGTGATAATTGATAAATGTGAACAATTGACATTCAGTAATTAGTTGTCACCATATTAACCACAACCAACATGTTGGATCTCTGTTTAGGGGTCAGTGCTCTAAAATGAGTCTCTCTGGGGAGAGAGAGGAGGGGGGCCCTGCCTCTAAAATGCATCTCTCTGGGGGACATGACACCAAAGATAAGAGGTAAGATGACCATTTATAAAGAATTTATCGAGTTCATTAAATAAATAAATAGCTATCTTAAGATGAAACACGATATATCCATTGTTAATCAGGAATGGAATGTTGGTATCCTGTATATTTGACTGTGATATGTGGTTGTCTCACCTTGATATCTATATATCCATTATTTAACAGGAATTTTGGTATCCTGTATATTTGACTATGATATGTGGTTGTCTCACCTAGATATCTATATATCCATTATTTAACAGGAATGTTGGTATCCTGTATATTAGACTGTGATATGTGGTTGTCTCACCTTGATATCTATATATCCATTATTTAACAGGAATGTTGGTATCCTGTATATTTGACTGTGATATGTGGTTGTCTCACCTTGATATCTTAAGATGAATGCACTTACTGTAAATCACTCTGGATAAGAGCATCTGCTAAATCAGGGGTTCTCAATCTGGGGTCTGTGGAGGTACTGCAGGGGTTCTCATCTATCCGGGGTCATGGATTTAACAGGGTTCTCAATCCGGGGTCTGTGGAGGTACTGCAGGGGTTCTCAATCTGGGGTCTGTGGATGAATGCAGGGGTTCTCAATCCAGGGTCTGGTGGAGGTACTGCAGGGGTTCTCAATCTGGGGTCTGTGGAGGTACTGCAGGGGTTCTCAATCTGGGGTCTGTGGAGGTACTGCAGGGGTTCTCAATCCAGGGTCTGTGGAGGTACTGCAGGGGTTCTCAATCCGGGGTCTGCGGAGGTACTGCAGGGGTTCTCAATCCGGGGTCTGTGGAGGTACTGCAGGGGTTCTCAAATCGGGATCTGTGGAGGTACTGCAGGGGTTCCACGGCACCCTGACTGTACTCGTTGCAATTTACAACTCTTCACACCCGTTTAACAACTCTAAATATCTTTGGCATAGTAGGTATCAAGTCCCTTGCAAATAATGTTGCCTACAACGTTGCAACATTGTTCATTTTCATCAAACTCATATTACACCCAAGATACCTTCAAATGCCCAATTTATAGCCATGCCCAATTTAAGACTATTATTTAACAATGTGACGTTGCGCTCCAAAGGGAGAACTTGAAATAACATGATGTAGATAATTAAATCATCAAAAGAAAAACGTGTTTAGAAAACAAGGTTCCTTATAGAGCCAAAAAGGCTTCTATCACTTCCTTAAAATATGAAATCAATAAAAGTTATATATATTTTTGGGTTCAGTGAAGAAGAACCTCTACAGTTCTGATCAACAAAAGGTTCATGTTTTGAGGATGTGAACCCAGCAGGCCTCCAGTGGTCAGATCAATTCCACAGTTTTTTCCAGAACGACCTGCTAACTAACCACCTTTCGGTCACAGCCCGGTAAACTCCAACCTGAGTTAATCTACCAGCAGCATCCTAGTTACCATAGCAAAGTCGCTATGCAGCTCATAAATTAGCTAGCTACTCTACCAGCAGCATCCTAGTTATCCTAGCTAGTCGGTACAATGGATTAATCATAGCTAGCTACTCTACCAGCAGCATCCTAGTTATCCTAGCTATTCGGTACAGCTCGGTACTGCATTATTCTATAGTACTCTACCAGCAGCATCCTAGTTACCATAGCTACCACTACATCATCACCGGCTGTCTGCATTACTTGTGGACCGATGGACTTCCCCGGTTGTTTCTTCCACCTGTTAAATCCCGGTGAGGCTTCTCCCTCTCTCGTTGACGGATGCTGCCTACCTCTGAGACACTCTTTCACTAGATGGACGGTAACTTTAGTGTTTAAACCTGTGTCCAAGGACCGAACTTTTGAATATTATTTTCAGGGCGCCCAATAGCAGACTGGGAACGTTGGGTTAAATAATCACTAGTCAGAACCTCAACCTCAGTATACATTCATTATAAAAATCATCTTAATATCTGATATTGCGAGTAAACAACCTCGAGAGTGCGTCTTCCAGCCCTCCAATTAATTACATCATTCAACCCTCCCGGTTAGTAAATTTACTCAACATCCCCGGAGAAGGCAGAGTTTGCAGTGTGACACCAGCCTTTTAGCGGGCTGACAGACTGACGACAACGCTCGCCGCTAAATGAATGTCGTCATTAAAAATGACACACTGCTCGCACCATCAACTAACGTCTGGAAGTCAGTTCTATTTGTGAAACTCTTCTTATGTTTCCCCATCTGAGCTCAGAGTAGATGAGAGATGTAATGTTTGTCTCTGTTGTGTTGAAGACCAATCCAGCAGGAGAGACCAGCCTCCCCTGTTCCCAGCTGTGTGTCCATGAAGAGTGACTGGTCTATGGATCATCCTATAGAGTTTAGAGAGGGAGACCTTTCTACTGAACAAAGGTAAGAAGAACTCATGGGTCCTGGTCAGTGAGTTAAACAACACTGTCTCTAGTCATTTCTCCTCTCCCATTTTCCCATTTATTTTTGTTGTTTTCATAATTCATGGGCTCATCCTTTTGTCCATTTTCATAGTCCTAAAACAATATTAAACAAACACAACATGTGTGTGTGTGTGCGTGTGTGTGTGTGTGTGTGTGTGTGTGTGTGTGTGCGTGTGTGTGTGTGTGTGTGTGTGTGCACTCCCTGGATGAGGAGTGGTAATTTCTATCCTGATTTTCTAGTCACTTTTACCTTTACCTACATGTACATATTACCTCAACTACCTGGTGCCCTGCACATTGACTCAGTACTGGTACTCCTTATAGCCTCATTATTACCTCAACTACCTGGTACCCTGCACATTGACTCAGTACTGGTACTCCTTATAGCCTCATTATTACCTCAACTACCTGGTACCCTGCACATTGACACAGTACTGGTACTCCTTATAGTCTCATTATTACCTCAACTACCTGGTACCCTGCACATTGACTCAGTACTGGTACTCCTTATAGCCTCATTATTACCTCAACTACCTGATACCCCTGTAGCGTCATTATTGTTTCCTCTCTGTTATTTACATTTTATTTTGTGTTACTATTTCCAAGGTTTAAGGGCAACGTAGCACGTCTGGTGAACAGGGCAGAGTCCCATATCATCAGGCAGAACAGTAGAAACTGGATCAGCAGTACTACAAGGTATCACGTCCAGATCATGTATCAATACTGATAGAATAGAAAGAAAGGGAGCACTGCTCTCAGATCAGCTTTCTCCATTCAAATATGTTCTTAACATTATAATTACGTCACAATACTGACCACAGATCAGCTTCTATTATCACCTATGGCTTCAAGTACTGAGGAGGCTTATTCTAATTCTTACCCAATAAAAATGCACTAAATCCCAGATTTGGCACATCATTGTGTTCATGTTAGGATACACATCATTATATATATTGAGACAAATTACAGACAGTAGCCTACAAGTAGCAAAATAGAACTCAATATATTGAACGATATGATTGAAATAGGCCTGAAGCCTACTGTTTATGTTTTAATGCAGTCATCTCAGTTTTCATTTGCAGCTAATTTGTTAAAGTCCCTTGTTTGAATCAATTACAAAGACATTGGCAACGTTGTGTTTGTGTCAACTTTGTTCTGAATTCATCTGCGGTCACAGAGAGACTGATAAACCATGTGATTCTGTGTTTAGCAGAGATCTTCTGTGTATAAAGTCATGCGGAAGGGCAATAAATAATTTAATGACTCACTCAGATGTTCTAGTGGTCTGAGGCAGGTGGTAGATTACTCAGCTGTTCTATGAGGCAGGTGGTATATTACTCAGCTGTTCTAGTGGTCTGAGGCAGGTGTTAGATTACTCAGCTGTTCTAGTGGTCTGAGACAGGTGGTAGATTACTCAGCTGTTCTAGTGGTCTGAGGCAGGTGTTAGATTACTCAGCTGTTCTAGTGGTCTGAGGCAGGTGTTAGATTACTCAGCTGTTCTAGTGGCCTGAGGCAGGTGGTAGATTACTCAGCTGTTCTATGAGGCAGGTGGTATATTACTCAGCTGTTCTAGTGGTCTGAGGCAGGTGTTAGATTACTCAGCTGATCTAGTGGTCTGAGGCAGGTGATAGATTACTCAGATGTTCTAGTGGTCTGAGGCAAGTGGTAGATTACTCAGCTGTTCTAGTGGTCTGAGGCAGGTGGTAGATTACTCAGCTGTTCTAGTGGTCTGAGGGAGGTGTTAGATTACTCAGCTGTTCTACGAGGCAGGTGGTATATTACTCAGCTGTTTTAGTGGTCTGAGGCAGGTGTTAGATTACTCAGCTGATCTAGTGGTCTGAGGGAGGTGTTAGATTACTCAGCTGTTCTAGTGGTCTGAGGCAAGTGGTATATTACTCAGCTGTTCTAGTGGTCTGAGGCAGGTGGTAGATTACTCAGCTGTTCTAGTGGTCTGAGGCAGGTGTTAGATTACTCAGCTGTTCTAGTGGTCTGAGGCAGGTGTTAGATTACTCAGCTGTTCTAGTGGTCTGAGGCAGGTGGTAGATTACTCAGCTGTTCTAGTGGTCTGAGGCAGGTGTTAGATTACTCAGCTGTTCTAGTGGTCTGAGGCAGGTGTTAGATTACTCAGCTTTTCTAGTGGTCTGAGGCAGGTGGTAGATTACTCAGCTGTTCTAGTGGTCTGAGGCAGGTGGTAGATTACTCAGCTGATCTAGTGGTCTGAGGCAGGTGTTAGATTACTCAGCTGTTCTAGTGGTCTGAGGCAGGTGTTAGATTACTCAGCTTTTCTAGTGGTCTGAGGCAGGTGGTAGATTACTCAGCTGTTCTAGTGGTCTGAGGCAGGTGGTAGATTACTCAGCTGTTCTAGTGGTCTGAGGCAGGTGGTAGATTACTCAGCTGTTCTAGTGGTCTGAGGCAGGTGGTAGATTACTCAGCTGTTCTAGTGGTCTGAGGAAGGTGGTAGATTACTCAGCTGTTCTAGTGGTCTGAGGCAGGTGGTAGATTACTCAGCTGTTCTATTAGGCAGGTGGTATATTACTCAGCTCTTCTAGTGGTCTGAGGCAGGTGGTAGATTACTCAGCTGTTCTAGTGGTCTGAGGCAGGTGGTAGATTACTCAGCTGTTCTAGTGGTCTGAGGCAGGTGGTAGATTACTCAGCTGTTCTAGTGGTCTGAGGCAGGAGGTAGATTACTCAGCTGTTCTAGTGGTCTGAGGCAGATGGTAGATTACTCAGCTGTTCTAGTGGTCTGAGGCAGGTGGTAGATTACTCAGCTGTTCTAGTGGTCTGAGGCAGGTGTTAGATTACTCAGCTGTTCTAGTGGTCTGAGGTAGGTGTTAGATTACTCAGCTGTTCTAGTGGTCTGAGGCAGGTGTTAGATTACTCAGCTGTTCTAGCGGTCTGAGGCAGGTGTTAGATTACTCAGCTGTTCTAGTGGTCTGAGGCAGGTGTTAGATTACTCAGCTGTTCTATGAGGCAGGTGGTATATTACACAGCTGTTCTAGTGGTCTGAGGCAGGTGTTAGATTACTCAGCTGATCTAGTGGTCTGAGGCAGGTGTTAGATTACTCAGCTGTTCTAGTGGTCTGAGGCAGGTGGTAGATTACTCAGCTGTTCTAGTGGTCTGAGGCAGGTGGTAGATTACTCAGCTGTTCTAGTGGTCTGAGGCAGGTGGTAGATTACTCAGCTGTTCTAGTGGTCTGAGGCAGGTGGTAGATTACTCAGCTGTTCTAGTGGTCTGAGGCAGGTGGTAGATTACTCAGCTGTTCTAGTGGTCTGAGGCAGGTGGTAGATTACTCAGCTGTTCTAGTTGTCTGAGGCAGGTGTTAGATTACTCAGCTTTTCTAGTGGTCTGAGGCAGGTGGTAGATTACTCAGCTGTTCTAGTGGTCTGATGCAGGTGGTATATTACTCAGCTGTTCTATTGGTCTGAGGCAGGTGGTAGATTACTCAGCTGTTCTAGTGGTCTGAGGCAGGTGTTAGATTACTCAGCTGTTCTATTGGTCTGAGGCAGGTGGTATATTACTCAGCTGTTCTATTGGTCTGAGGCAGGTGGTAGATTACTCAGCTGTTCTAGTGGTCTGAGGCAGGTGGTAGATTACTCAGCTGTTCTAGTGGTCTGAGGCAGGTGGTAGATTACTCAGCTGTTCTATTGGTCTGAGGCAGGTGGTAGATTACTCAGCTGTTCTAGTGGTCTGAGGCAGGTGGTAGATTACTCAGCTGTTCTAGTTGTCTGAGGCAGGTGTTAGATTACTCAGCTGTTCTAGTGGTCTGAGGCAGGTGGTAGATTACTCAGCGGTTCTAGTGGTCTGAGGCAGGTGGTAGATTACTCAGCTGTTCTAGTTGTCTGAGGCAGGTGTTAGATTACTCAGCTGTTCTAGTGGTCTGAGGCAGGTGGTAGATTACTCAGCTGTTCTAGTGGTCTGAGGCCGGTGTTAGATTACTCAGCTGTTCTAGTGGTCTGAGGCAGGTGGTAGATTACTCAGCTGTTCTAGTGGTCTGAGGCAGGTGGTAGATTACTCCGCTGTTCTAGTGGTCTGAGACAGGAGGTAGATTACTCCGCCGTTCTATTGGTCTGAGACAGGAGGTAGATTACTCAGCTGTTCTAGTGGTCTGAGACAGGAGGTAGATTACTCAGCTGTTCTAGTGGTCTGAGACAGGAGGTAGATTACTCCGCCGTTCTATTGGTCTGAGGCAGGTGTTAGATTACTCAGCTGTTCTAGTGGTCTGAGGCAGGAGGTAGATTACTCAGCTGTTCTAGTGGTCTGAGGCAGGAGGTAGATTACTCAGCTGTTCTATTGGTCTGAGGCAGGTGGTAGATTACTCAGCTGTTCTAGTGGTCTGAGGCAGGTGTTAGATTACAAGCGTTTTCAATTGTAATGTTAATAATATTACATACTGATGTCATATTACTGTATTGAATTATTGTTTTTAAATATTTAAATATTGATGTCACAAGTGTATCCTTTGTACAGTTCTTTATTAAAAACGTATTTATTTGTTACATTTGACTGAATAAAACCAGCAGAACTACTGATTTCTCTGAGAGTGAGACAGATATATATTATTACTGTATAAAACCTAGCAGTACTACTGATTTCACTGAGAGTGAGACAGATATATATTATTACTGTATAAAACCTAGCATTACTACTGATTTCTCTGAGAGTGAGACAGATATATATTATTACTGTATAAAACCTAGCAGTACTACTGATTTCTCTGAGAGTGAGGCAGATATAGCATTCAAGAAAAAAAAACATGATTATTTGTCTCTTTGAAAGGAAACCATCAAGATAGATTTTAAACAAATACATGTCTGTCATTGAACAACCCCATGCCGTAATTAGATAGTGGAAAAAAAAATATTTTTCATAATTTCTCTAAACAATAAGAGCTAATTTACAAACTTTTCTGAAAATGGATATATAGTGTTTTGGAATGAAACCCTTCAATTGCTTTTAATACCATTAGTTCCCAATAGTTACAATGTTGTATTTTAATTTAAAATATATAATAAAATGCGGAACACCAGGCTGGAAACCACTGATATGAAACCTTTAGGATGTTCAATAACGCACTGTGGGGGCGCTGTGGGTTCACTGTGGGGACACTGTGGGGTCACTTGGGGGCGCTGTGGGGTCACTGTGGGGTCACTGTGGGGTCACTGTGGGGTCACTGTGGGGTCACTGTGGGGGCACTGTGGGGACACTGTGGGGACACTTGGGGGCGCTGTGGGGTCACTGTGGGGACACTTGGGGGCGCTGTAGGGTCACTGTGGGGACACTGTGTGGACACTGTGGGGTCATTGTGGGGACACTTGGGGGCGCTGTGGGTTCGCTGTGGGGTCACTGTGGGGGCACTCGGGGTACTTGGGGGCAATGTCGGGACACGTAGGGACAATGTGGGGACACTTGGGGACACGGTGGGGGCACTTGGGGACACTGTGGGGACAATGCGGGGACACGGTGGGGGCACATGGGGACAATGTGGGGACACTTGGGGACACTGTGGGGGCATTGTGGGGACAATGTGGAGGCGCTGTGTGGATACTTGGGGACAATGTGGGGACAATGTGGGGACACTTGGGGACACTGTGGGGGCGTTGTGGGGACAATGTGGGGGCGTTGTGGGGACAATGTGGGGGCACTGTGGGGACAATGTGGGGACACTGTGGGGACAATGTGGGGACAATGTGGGGACACTGTGGGGACACTGTGGGGGCGTTGTGGGGACACTGTGGGGACACTGTGGGGACAATGTGGGGACACTGTGGGGACAATGTGGGGACACTGTGGGGACACTGTGGGGACAGACATAAATCTCTTGGCATGTTTTATTAACTATATATGTTGTCTCTGACCTGGTATCAGTGACGTGACGTCATCATCTTTAGTTTTCATTAGACTAGAGACTGAAGGTCTGTCTCTGTTGTGTTGAAGCCCAGTCCATCAGGAGAGACCAGACTCACCCAGCTGTCTGTCCATGAAGAGTGACGGGTCTATGGACCTGTAGTCTACATTAGACTAGAGACTGAAGGTCTGTCTCTGTTGTGTTGAAGCCCAGTCCATCAGGAGAGACCAGACTCACCCAGCTGTCTGTCCGTGAAGAGTGACGGGTCTATGGACCTGTAGTCTACATTAGACTAGAGACTGAAGGTCTGTCTCTGTTGTGTTGAAGCCCAGTCCATCAGGAGAGACCAGACTCACCCAGCTGTCTGTCCGTGAAGAGTGACGGGTCTATGGACCTGTAGTCTACATTAGACTAGAGACTGAAGGTCTGTCTCTGTTGTGTTGAAGCCCAGTCCATCAGGAGAGACCAGACTCACCCAGCTGTCTGTCCGTGAAGAGTGACGGGTCTATGGACCTGTAGTCTACATTAGACTAGAGACTGAAGGTCTGTCTCTGTTGTGTTGAAGCCCAGTCCATCAGGAGAGACCAGACTCACCCAGCTGTCTGTCCGTGAAGAGTGACGGGTCTATGGACCTGTAGTCTACATTAGACTAGAGACTGAAGGTCTGTCTCTGTTGTGTTGAAGCCCAGTCCATCAGGAGAGACCAGACTCACCCAGCTGTCTGTCCGTGAAGAGTGACGGGTCTATGGACCTTTTCTATGATTGCGAAGATGGAGACTAATCACAGAGTAAATACTCCTGGTATATACCAGGTATCTAAACACAGAGTAAATACTCCTGCTTTGATAGCGTGGTTGTGTTCAAAATGTTAAACACAGGTTCTACAAATCCCAGGGCACAAAACAGACAACGTTTTAAAAATCTAACATTTTTAAAAGGTTGTATTCTGTTAACTCAAACCCAAGTAAAACTGAATGCAAGCTCTTCAACTTATTGCTTCCTGCACCCGCCCACCCGACTAGCATCACTACTCTGGACGGTTCTGACTTAGAATACGTGGACAACTACAGATACCCCCCCGACTAGCATCACTACTCTGGACGGCTCTGACTTAGAATACGTGGACAACTACAGATACCCACCCGACTAGCATCACTACTCTGGACGGCTCTGACTTAGAATACGTGGACAACTACAGATACCCCCCCGACTAGCATCACTACTCTGGACGGTTCTGACTTAGAATACGTGGACAACTACAGATACCCCCCCGACTAGCATCACTACTCTGGACGGCTCTGACTTAGAATACGTGGACAACTACAGATACCCCCCCGACTAGCATCACTACTCTGGACGGCTCTGACTTAGAATACGTGGACAACTACAGATACCCACCCGACTAGCATCACTACTCTGGACGGTTCTGACTTAGAATACGTGGACAACTACAGATACCCCCCCGACTAGCATCACTACTCTGGACGGCTCTGACTTAGAATACGTGGACAACTACAGATACCCACCCGACTAGCATCACTACTCTGGACGGTTCTGACTTAGAATACGTGGACAACTACAGATACCCCCCGACTAGCATCACTACTCTGGACGGCTCTGACTTAGAATACGTGGACAACTACAGATACCCCCCCCCGACTAGCATCACTACTCTGGACGGTTCTGACTTAGAATACGTGGACAACTACAGATACCCCCCCGACTAGCATCACTACTCTGGACGGCTCTGACTTAGAATACGTGGACAACTACAAATACCCACCCGACTAGCATCACTACTCTGGACGGCTCTGACTTAGAATACGTGGACAACTACAGATACCCACCCGACTAGCATCACTACTCTGGACGGTTCTGACTTAGAATACGTGGACAACTACAGATACCCCCCGACTAGCATCACTACTCTGGACGGTTCTGACTTAGAATACGTGGACAACTACAGATACCCCCCGACTAGCATCACTACTCTGGACGGCTCTGACTTAGAATACGTGGACAATTACAAATACCCACCCGACTAGCATCACTACTCTGGACGGCTCTGACTTAGAATACGTGGACAACTACAGATACCCCCCCGACTAGCATCACTACTCTGGACGGCTCTGACTTAGAATACGTGGACAACTACAGATACCCACCCGACTAGCATCACTACTCTGGACGGTTCTGACTTAGAATACGTGGACAACTACAGATACCCACCCGACTAGCATCACTACTCTGGACGGTTCTGACTTAGAATACGTGGACAACTACAGATACCCACCCGACTAGCATCACTACTCTGGACGGCTCTGACTTAGAATACGTGGACAACTACAGATTACAGATTGGTTACATAAACATGGTTAGCAGATGCTATTGGTTACATACACATGGTTAGCAGATGTTATTGGTCACATACACAGGGTTAGCAGATGTTATTGGCTACATACACAGGGTTAGCAGATGTTATTGGTCACATACACATGGTTAGCAGATGTTATTGGTCACATACACATGGTTAGCAGATGTTATTGGTCACATACACATGGTTAGCAGATGTTATTGGTCACATGCACATGGTTAGCAGATGTTATTGGCTACATACACATGGTTAGCAGATGTTATTGGTTACAAACACATGGTTAGCAGATGTTATTGGCTACATACACATGGTTAGCAGATGTCATTGATCACATACACATGGTTAGCAGATGTCATTGGTTACATACACATGGTTAGCAGATGTTATTGGTCACATACACATGGTTAGCAGATGTTATTGGTCACATACACAGGGTTAGCAGATGTTATTGGTCACATACACATGGTTAGCAGATGTTATTGGTCACATACACATGGTTAGCAGATGTTATTGGTCACATACACATGGTTAGCAGATGTTATTGGTCACATACACAGGGTTAGCAGATGTTATTGGTCACATACACATGGTTAGCAGATGTTATTGGTCACATACACATGGTCAGCAGAAGTTATTTACAATGGCTGCCTTTTTCAGGGGCAGATTTTTACCTTGTCAGCTCAGGGATTCGATCTAGCAACCTTTCGATTACTGGCCCAACACTCTAACCACGAGGCTACCTGCCACCTCTACACTCTAACCACTAGGCCACCTGCCACCTCTACACTCTAACCACTAGGCTACCCTGCCGCCACAGACATACATGGTATCACTTGTTATACATAATTATTATACATAAATCATTGCCAAAAGCACAAGACATACTGTTGCATGTAGGTCTACATTATTTATCGATTGATCATATGGAAATGTAAAACATTATTTTAACTACTACAAAGCAATTACATGTGGCTCAGGGACCACTGACTCACTGCATTATTCTATAGTATTATCAAGACACCTGCTGTTAACTCTTAACTACTGAGGACAGCTCACGAGGTGTCCTAAATATCTGCCGACTAGGTGGGACTAGAGACTTCATGCATAGCTTTAATTTATACCCATAAGTGTAAAATGTCTTTATTCTCAGCACTTATACGACCAATGTTCTCCTCTGGGACACTTTGGCGATATGGACCCAGATCTCAACATATTGTTATAAAAAAACATAGAATGTTTGTTTTACATAATAATAAAACATGAATATTACTAATGTAACCCACTGTAAAGACTGGGTTTAGTTGATTGTGTTGCACTGATCATGTCCGTGTTCTGGAACTGTCCGCGTCCCCGTACAGAACTGTCCGAGTCCCCGTACAGAACTGTCCGCGTCCCCGTACAGAACTGTCCGCGTCCCCGTACAGAATTGTCCGCGTCCCCGTTCGTTGTGGCGCCAAGGATATTGTCCGGTTACGCGCAGAGTGGACTGAGGTGATCTTGGGGAATAACGACGGAGTTTGTTACAGTGTTGAGACACCGAAGTTTACTGTTCAATGTGCTTTTTTCTTTACGGTCAGGGACAGTGTGAGTGTAGCCAGATCCTTTTCACTCTCTATCCTTGTTTCAATTTGTGTTTCACCGGATTCATCATCGAGACGAGGGACAGACAAACGACCTGCTAACTTACCAAGCTAATCGGTACAGCTCGGTAATCTAGCTAGTTACTCTACCAGCAGCATCCTAGTTATCCTAGCTCGTCGGTACAGCCCGGTAAGCTAGCTAGCTACTCTACCAGCAGCATCCTAGTTATCCTAGCTCGTCGGTACAGCTCGGTAAGCTAGCTAGCTACTCTACCAGCAGCATCCTAGTTATCCTAGCTCGTCGGTACAGCTCGGTAATCTAGCTAGCTACTCTACCAGCAGCATCCTAGTTACCATAGCTACCACTACATCATCACCGGCTGTCTGCATTTCTTGTGGACCGATGGAGGACGGATGCTGTCTACCTCTGTCCGGTTCTCCTCTCTTCACTAGATGGACGGTAACTTTAGTGTTTAACCCGTCTGTGTCCAAGGACCAAACTTTAGAATATTACTTTCAGGGCGCCTCAATAGCAGGTATTGAACACCGGGTAAATAATCACGAGTCAGAACCTCAACCACCGTAAACATTCATTATAAAAATCATCTTAATATCTGATATTGTGAGTAAACAACCTCGAGAGTGCGTCTTCCAGCCCTCCAATTAATTACATCATTCAACCCTCCCGGTTAGTAAATTTACCTCAACATGCCCTGGAGAAGGCAGAGTAACGACACCAGCCTTTTAGCGGGGCTGACAGACTGACCACAACGCTCCCGACGCTAAATTAATTTCGTTATTAAAAATGACACACTGCTCGCGCCATTAACTAACGTCTGGAAGTCAGTTTTATTTGTGAAACTCTTCTTATGTTTACCCATCTGAGCTCAGAGTAGATGAGAGATGTAATGTTTGTCTCTGTTGTGTTGAAGACCAATCCAGCAGGAGAGACCAGCCTCCTCTGTTCCCAGCTGTGTGTCCATGAAGAGTGACTGGTCTATGGATCAACCTATATACTTTAGAGAGGGAGACCTTTCTACTGAACAAAGGTAAGAAGAACTCATGGGTCCTGGTCAGTGAGTTAAACAACACTGTCTCTAGTCATTTCTCCTCTCCCATTTTCCCATTTATTGTTGTTGTTTTCATAATCCATAGGCTAATCATTTTGTCCATTTCCATAGTCCTAATACAATATTAAACCAACACAACAATCCCTCCCTGTGTGTGTGTGTGTGTGTGTGTGTGTGTGTGTGTGTGTGTGTGTGTGTGTGTGTGTGTGTGTGTGTGTGTGTGTGTGTGTGTGTGTGTGTGTGTGTGTGTGTGTGCGTGTGTGCGTGTGTGCGTGTGTGCGTGTGTGCGTGTGTGTGTGTGTACTCCCTGGATGAGGAGATGTAATCTCATGTTTTGTCCACAGAAACCGACAGGAGAGATCAGAGTCAGAGATTCTCAGTGGTCAGTCTTCCCAGAGTCATCAAACAGACCTGGCCTCCATATTCAGTGTATGTGGTCCTGTTATGTGCATTTGTTTTTGTTTACCTCAAGTAAAGTTGATCTGTCAATCATTCATTAATGAGAAAGCATTTATTCTCTTGCTTAACATATTTACTTTATTTGTTTCAGATGCTTGAAGAGAAAATTATTAGATTTGTAAAGAACGAGCTGAAGATGTTCAAGAGGATTCTTAGTCCAGAACTCCCAGAAGGCTTTGAGAGTCAGAAGCAGGATAAGGAAGTGGTGGACGCTGAAGATGAGAAGCAGGAGAGCAGTGCCAGAGAGGGGGCTCTGAAGATCACACTGCACATCCTGAGGAAAATGAACCAGAAGGAGCTTGCTGACACACTGGAGAAATGTAAGATCTGTCTGCCTCATGTTGATGCTGTTTTATAACATTTAAAAGCTGTAGCTAAAGTACAGCTAAAGTAGATGTGTAACTCAATGATATTGTAGCAGCCTTAACACTGTAATTTTTCAGAGTAAATAACTCACACTAGTGAAGCTTTAACCAAGTTGAATTCTGTTATTCAAAACATCTGACACGAGTCTCCTCCTCCGCAGCCGAACTGCCAATGTATCTATGTTGCTATACAAACCTTAGTGATATCTGTTCTTCCTCACTTCATCTGACCCCCCTCCATCACTAATCCATGGCTCTCTCCCCTTATCAATGCCTGCCGCATGTAATCACTTCCCTGCACCAACACATTTCAAGCTTAGTGCATACACTATATACCTTCCTCCTATAACATTTACCTTCTGGTGTAGACCCTCCACTATATACCTTCCTCCTATAACCATTACCTTCTGGTGTAGACCCTCCACTATATACCTTCCTCCTATAACCATTACCTTCTGGTGTAGACCCTCCACTATATACCTTCCTCCTATACCCATTACCTTCTGGTGTAGACCCTCCACTATATACCTTCCTCCTGTAACCATTACCTTCTGGTGTAGACCCTCCACTATATACCTTCCTCCTATACCAATTACCTTCTGGTGTAGACCTTCCACTATATACCTTCCTCCTATAACCATTACCTTCTGGTGTAGACCCTCCACTATATACCTTCCTCCTATACCAATTACCTTCTTGTGTAGACCCTCCACTATATACCTTCCTCCTATACCAATTACCTTCTGGTGTAGACCCTCCACTATATACCTTCCTCCTATAACCATTACCTTCTGGTGTAGACCCTCCACTATATACCTTCCTCCTACAGATACCCAATAACTTCTGGTGTAGACCCTCCACTATATACCTTCCTCCTATAACCATTACCTTCTGGTGTAGACCCTCCACTATATATCTTCCTCCTACAGATACCCAATAACTTCTGGTGTAGACCCTCCACTATATACCTTCCTCCTTTAACCATTACCTTCTGGTGTAGACCCTCCACTATATACCTTCCTCCTATAACCATTACCTTCTGGTGTAGACCCTCCACTATATACCTTCCTCCTATAACCATTACCTTCTGGTGTAGACCCTCCACTATATACCTTCCTCCTACAGATACCCATTACCTTCTGGTGTCGACCCTCCATTATATACCTTCCTCCTACAGATACTCATTACCTTCTGGTGTAGACCCTCCACTATATACCTTCCTCCTACAGATACCCATTACCTTCTGGTGTATACCCTCTACTATATACCTTCCTCCCACAGATACCCATTACCTTCTGGTGTAGACCCTCCACTATATACCTTCCTCCTATACCCATTACCTTCTGGTGTCGACCCTCCACTATATACCTTCCTCCTACAGATACCCATTACCTTCTGGTGTATACCCTCTACTATATACCTTCCTCCTGCAGATACCCATTACCTTCTGGTGTAGACCCTCCACTATATACCTTCCTCCTACAGATACCCATTACCTTCTGGTGTAGACCCTCCACTATATACTTTCCTCCTATCCCCATTACCTTCTGGTGTAGACCCTCCACTATATACTTTCCTCCTATCCCCATTACCTTCTGGTGTATACCCTCTACTATATACCTTCCTCCTACAGATACACATTACCTTCCTCCTATAACCATTAACTTCTGGTGGAGACCCTCTAAAGTCCCTCAGTGACATGAATAAGTACATTTCATGTTCTCAAAACAACACCTAGTGACCTCATCAAGTAGCGGCAGGGATGTGTTGTGTTGATTCATTTAAAGAGAGACTACATTAATAATACATTAATAATACCATCCATAATATCAATAATAATATTAATCAGTCACACCAGTCTGTAATCCATTATAAAACCTTTTACAGATTTAGACAGTCAGTTAAGATAATAAATTATTATAATTTACAACTTTATAACAGTCCTACAATACTGTAGGCATTAAAACAGACGTAATATTAATATCCTCTGTGTTATTTCTAGATTCAGATGAGCTTGCTGTGATTTGCCAACGTGAACTCAAATCTAATCTAAAGAAGAAGTTTCAATGTGTATTTGAGGGGATCGCTAAACAAGGAAATCCAACACTTCTCAATAAGATCCACACAGAGCTCTACATCACAGAGGGTGGAACAGGAGAGGTCAATAATGAACACGAGCTTAGACAGATTGAGACAACAACCAGGAAACAAGCAAGACCAGAGACTCCAATCAAATGTAACAACATCTTCAAACCCTTAACTGGACAAGACAAACCTATCAGAACTGTGCTGACAAAGGGAGTCGCTGGCATTGGAAAAACAGTCTCTGTGCAGAAGTTCATTCTGGATTGGGCTGAAGGAAAAGCAAATCAGGATGTCCAATTTGTATTTTCATTCCCTTTTCGGGAGCTGAATTTGATGAAATTGGAAAACACTTTCATTGAACTTCTCAATCACTTCTCAATGGAAACCAAACAATCAATAATCTCCAACTACAACAAGTACAAAGTTCTGTTCATCTTTGATGGTCTGGATGAGTGCCGACTGCCCCTAGACTTCCAGAAGAACAAGATCTGTTGGGACGTCACAGAGTCAACCTCAGTGGATGTTCTGCTGACAAATCTCATCAAGGGAAATTTGCTTCCCTCTGCTCTCATCTGGATAACTACCCGACCTGCAGCAGCCGATAAGATCCCTTCTGGGTGTGTTGACCAGGTGACAGAGGTACGAGGGTTCAATGACCCACAGAAGGAGGAGTACTTCAGGAAGAGATTCAGTGATGAGGACCTGGCCAGCAGAATCATCTCACACATAAAGACATCAAGGAGCCTCCACATCATGTGCCACATTCCAGTCTTCTGTTGGATTTCTGCAACAGTCCTTGAACACATGCTGAAACATAAGAGAGAAGAGATGCCCAAGACTCTGACTGAGATGTACACAAACCTTGTGGTGTTTCATACCAAACAGAAGAATGAAAAGTATCTTGGGAAAGAAGAGACAGGTCCACACTGGAATAAAGAGAGCATTCTGTCACTGGGAAAACTGGCTTTTCAACAGCTTGTGAAGGGCAATCTGATTTTCTATGAAGAAGACCTGAAAGAGGCTGGCATTGATGTTAATGAAGCCTCAGTGTACTCAGGATTGTGCACACAGCTCTTTAAAGAGGAATGTGTGCTGTACCAGGACAAGGTGTACTGCTTTGTTCATCTGAGCATTCAGGAGTTTCTGGCTGCTGTATATGTGTTCCTCTCATTCATCAACAACAATGAGAATGTAATGGATGAACTGCAAACAAAAGACGAGCCTGAAGTTACTTTCTACAAGAGTGCTGTGGATAAAGCCTTACAAAGTGAGACAGGAAACCTGGACCTTTTCCTCCGCTTCCTTCTGGGCCTCTCACTGGAGTCCAATCAGAAGTACTTACGAGGTCTACTGACAAAGACAAGAAGCAGGTCACAGAGCCATGAAGAAACAATCGGGTACATCAAGGAGAAGATCGGGGAGGATCTCTCTCCAGAGAGGAGCATCAATCTGTTCCACTGTCTGAATGAACTGAATTACCATTCTCTAGTGGAGGAGATCCAAAGATACCTGAGATCAGGAAGTCTCTCAAAACCCAACCTGTCACCTGCACAGTGGTCAGCTCTGGTCTTTGTGTTGCTGACTTCAGAAAAGGAGCTGGATGTGTTTGACCTGAAGAAATACTCCAGATCAGAGGAAGGTCTTCTGAGGCTGCTGCCAGTGGTCAAAGCCTCCAGAGCTGCTCTGTGAGTAAATAAAATGACATTTAAGAACTCATCATCAGGAAGAAATATTCAGTTTAGAGAAAAATATGTATTATAATATGTGTATAATACTATATTGAAAAACATATTGAATAAATGCATTGATTTTCACATTAGTATAACAATATGACCATACAATTCTAGGAGACGGAAGATGCATCTATATGTTGTTTGAGAGAATAAACCAAATGCATCTGCCATTGTCCTTCTACACTACTGGTGTTAAATTAACAGTGTGTTTGTGAAGTCATGATGATCTCTTTGTCAGGCTGTCAGACTGTGGAGTCACAGAGGAAGGCTGTGCTTCTCTGGTCTCAGCTCTGAGGTCAAACCCCTCACACCTGAGAGAACTGGATCTGAGTAACAATGACCTGA